>NW_016165800.1:0-18238 GCF_001687245.7 Rhagoletis zephyria | reverse complement strand
GATATAATAATGGAGAAACATTTCGGGAACGGCTTTGCCGTGCCCTATGTACACAAAATGCAGCGATTCGTCCCAGCGCTACACTTGCATCTACGCTTCTTGCATCTTGACGGTTGTCGCAATTTAACACACAGCACTTCATTGTATTAGTTTTTACGCAGTCTTCAACTCAAAAATCGCTCACAAATTGCAAATTAACACAATTTAAACTGATTTTTCACTTATAATTCAAATTTCTCTTTCGCTGATTTGTAAACAAAGGTTTATTTACAAGTTACCACAACTGTCAAAATCGGCAAAACCAAAGTAGCGGTACCACTGACGGCGCCACCTTTGTTCGCGGCACCGTGGTACCAACCAAGGTATTTTCGATATTTAAGAAAGTATCGATATCATGAGTCGATTTAATTCATTGCATGTAAAATTGGTATGGCGATATATCGGGGAGAACAATATCGATATCGAATAAATCGATGTTGAAAATCCTTCTCCCAATTGAATAGAATATTAAGGGCCGGTTACTCAATGTCTGGTTAACACTAATCTCCGGTAAAACATCGTTATCGGCGTTACCGACTCCATGCATATAACATAGAGTCGGTAACGTCGATAACTATGTTTTACCGGAGACTAGTGTTAACCAGACATTGAGTAACCGGCCCTTAAGAGCTAAATAAATCACACAGGCTGCTGATTAAACCTGTTGTATTTTCCCANACCTGCCCATCAACTCACGTAATTGTGTTATTTCCAATTTGTATATTTACCGAGGATTAAAACGGCATGCCGGTCGACTCAAGCGGTTTGCCAAACTTAGGGCCGGTTACTCAATGTCTGGTTAACACTAATCACCGTTTAAACATCATTATCGACGTGTTCGGCTCCATGCATATAACATAGAGTCGGTAACGTCGATAACTATGTTTTACCGGAGACTAGTGTTAACCAGACATTGAGTAACCGGCCCTTAAGAGCTAAATAAATCACACAGGCTGCTGATTAAACCTGTTGTATTTTCCCATACACTTTGTAGATGAAAATTAAATTTCAACTTAAATATCGATATTGCGGGTAAAGTATCGATGTCTTCGATATATCGACCTTGGAATTTCGATTCCAAAAATCGATTATCGTGCCATGAAATATCGATATTCAGGAGAATCGATATGATATCGAACATTGGTATGCCAACCCACGGTGCAGCGAACAAAGGTGGCGCCGTCAGTGGTACCGCTACTTTGGTTTTGCCGATTTTGACAGTTGTGGTAACTTGTAAATAAACCTTTGTTTACAAATCAGCAAAAGAGAAATTTGAATTATAAGTAGAAATCAGTTTAAATCGTGTTAATTTGCAATTTGTGAGCGATTTTTGAGTTGAAGACTGCGTAAAAACTGATACAACGAATTGCTGTGTGTTAAAGTGCGACAGCCGCCAAGATGCAAGAAGCGTAGATGCNAGAAATCAGTTTAAATCGTGTTAATTTGCAATTTGTGAGCGATTTTTGAGTTGAAGACTGCGTAAAAACTGATACAACGAATTGCTGTGTGTTAAAGTGCGACAGCCGCCAAGATGCAAGAAGCGTAGATGCAAGTGTAGCGCTGGGACGAATCGCTGCATTTTCTGTACATAGGGCACGGAAAAACCGCTCCCGAAATGTTTCTCTAATATTATATTAACAGCATATCCTCACAATGATTTTGTTTCTGCTCCACGCAGCCTCCATTAGCAAGTTAACTAATCAATCCCGCAGGGATGCTGCTGCAGTTTTCTGCAGCAGCCTTAATTGCAAACCAATAAAGTGCACTAAAACGTTTGCTGAAGCAGGCTCAATTGCAAAGCAATGGAGTGCACTAAAATGTTCACTGTTCTCTAATAGATTAGGTGAAAAATGCAATATTTTCACATTTAGCAAAATTAAAACACGTTTTTCGCAGTAAAGTGAACCGCTTTGGCAGTTTCAACTCGGTCTTCTTTTCGCTCTATTCTTTGTTTACTTGTGGTACACAAATGTCAACGCCCAGGACGGCGCAATCTTGTATTCTATCATTCTTGATGCCAACCCATGATCCAACTACACAAGATCTGACAACATGAAGCAAAAGAAAACAAGTAATTTTCTGGCTGACGTTTGTAATTTCGGCGCCACGATATTTTCTTTGAAAAGTAAACAAAGAATATGAAGACGAAGCATAAAGAAATAAATGCAAGCAATTTTGTAGCCCAAGTTTGTGCTAAGCAATTTATTATTTTTGTAGGTGTTTTTGCAACCAATCACCGCGCACTTTTATTTCTAATATTTTTATTCAGCTTTGTACCACGATTGTTTATTAGGAAAAATTTAAAAAGCAACAAAGTCTAAGCGGTAGAAGTTATAGCAGCTATTTCGGAGATCACTACAACTCCTCATCAGACTTTTTTTTTTCTAGAGTTCAGCAGGGATTGAACCTGCGAATTCGATGTTCAAAGACAGAAGCATTAACCACTGAGCTATGTACATCCCGTAAACTTCATTTAATTACATTTGCACAAAAAATTTATTGAAAATCGCTTAAAAATCACTGAAATAAACCACCGGCAAAATACACATAAAGATAGAAGCAAAACAGAAATAGCAAACTTCAAAATTACGAACGTCACACACTTTTCTCAATTGCTATTACAAATGGCTGCTTCTCAACCGGTCAGATCTGTTCCAATTGGTTCACGGTGCTAGCCGGTAAATTTTTGGTAATTGTGCACTTCATGTTCCCGAAAATTGATGCAAAACAATCGAAAGGTGTATCAGCCGACGCGTATAGGGACTCGAAGGCGGAAACTGATTTTTTGAAACCGTTGAATGTTATTTGGTAAAAACCGTTTCATTCAGTTCAACTTTGTCACCACTAAATTCACGTTAATAAATGCATTAATTGAACACATTGGTATCTGGATATTCACCATATACTACGTTTAAGAGACAGAATTCGTGAATTCTTTATTTCATGAATTCAAAGGTGGTCCCGTTTATGCATAGTTCGCGAATTCATGAAGTAAAGAGCTTCAGGCTTTCTTGGCCTCCTTTTGAATTTGAAAAACCTTTTGGTACCAGAAAATGAATCATATTATATTTAAATTGATTTTAATATATTTTCATTTTAATCCATTTGAATTTATTATATATTTAAACAATTCCACGTAACTTTTCCAGTGTTGCAAATCCTATTTATGGCACTGATGCTTTTTAATCTAAAAACAACATAACCCTAGTAAACAGCTGTTTGTAGAAGTGGCGTTGCCGGACTTTGTCATGATCAGCATGGCATCCAAGTTCAAGATGTACGCATGTACATATGGCAGGTTAACATTGCTCGTATAAGTCAGTGTTATAGCAAGTGTCGAAGCAAAAGCACACACAATGGTTTAGCTTGAAATAATAAACACACTTTAATAATATAACCCGACTTGTCTTTATTAATAAATATACGGAACCTAACTCTCTAAGGACCGGTTACTCAATGTCTGGTTAACACTAATCTTTGGTTAAACATCTTTATCGACGTTACCGACTCCCTGTTATATGAATGGAGTCGAATACGTCGATAACAATGTTTAACCGCAGATTAGTGTTAACCAGACATTGAGTAACCGGCCCTAAGAGTAATATATTGGCAACACCAAAGAACGTAGATCTATAAGAAGAGACAACACGTTATAATTGTAGCGATTGTTAACATCAGGGGCGCGCCTTCTCTTTTGCCCAAATACGTTTTTTGATTGGATGACAAGAGAAGGCACGCTCCTGATGTTCACACTCGCTTCAACTATAACGTGTTATCTCTTCTTATAGATTCACGTTCTTTGGCAACACCAAGCACCCCCATGTTTTATTACACCTAACCGCAACTAGCAGAATAAATGGGACTCCAGTCCATTAAGATTTAATTAAATCAATATGTTTTGGGGTTTTTGTTTTACAAGGCTAACTCACGAATTCATTTCATGAATTTGGGCTAAAATTGGCATAAACACCATTTTATGAATTCAATTATACACGAGAGTTAACCATGAATTCGGCATCAGTTCATGAAATCGTGAAGTGCAAGTCCGTTGAGTTAGGTTCCGTATATTTATTAACAAAGACAAGTCGGGTTATATTATTAATGTGTGTTTATTATTTCATGCTAAGGGCTGGTTTTTCAATGTCTGGTTAACAATAATCTGTGGTTAAACATCGTTATCAACGTCTTCGACTCCATGCATACAACAGGGAGTCGGTAACGTCGATAACTATGTTTAACCGGAGATTAGTGTTAACCAGACATTGAGTAACCGGCCCTAAATCATTGTGTGTGCTTATGCTTCGACACTTGCATAACACTGACTTATACAAGCAATGTGAACCTGCCATATGTACATACGTACATCTTGAACTTGGATGCCATGCTGATCATGACATCCTTCTCCTTTTCAAAGACACAATGTTTTGTTTACTTTTATTTATACATAATCGTTTAAGTACAATGGTCGATTGATCTTTCTTCCACCCTTTGTACTAATTAGATTATCATGGCTTTGGACAACTTCATTTCTCCCATTACAAACATTTCTTTCCTTAAAGTTAAAATTGTGATTATTAAATATTTCATTAAAATAATATCTTTTATCATTACTGTAATATTCTTTCGGTCTTGTGTTACAATTAGCTTTTTCATTGTTTTTTCTTACAGGACCAAATAAATACTTTCTGTTTCTTTCAATTGTATTATTGTTTTTTTTTAACTTAACTTCAAAAGATCTTGGTCTACTACAAGTGTTTGTTATCTCTGCTGGTTCTAATGGCTTATTTAATTCTTTGCGAACATAAACTTTATCACCTATTTTTAAATTTTTTTAATTGTGAGTTTCTTTATCATAGTATTTCTTCTGCTTTAATTGTCTGATAGTTAATTTAGCTTTTATTTCTGAGTTTTCTTTCTCGCTTTTCGTATCAACAGGTGTAGGTAGAAGACCTCTTAATTTTCTCTTATACATTATTTCATTCGGTGAAGGTAAACCATCACCTATGGGAGTATTTCTGTACTCCAGAAGTGCCAATGTAGGATCTTTAGATGGTTCTTCAACAAGCTTTTTGCACATTTTTTTACAGTCCCAATATGCCTTTCTACCATGCCATTGTTTTGAGAGTGTTTCGGATTCGAGGTAACCCATCTAAAATTCCAGTAATTCGCAAATTTTCTTATTTCCAGACTATCTAGCTGTGGGCCCGGATCAGAGTAAATTAAAAACGGTATCCCCAATCTGGAAAATTGTGATTTGAGAGCAGCTATTACACATTCACTTGATATATTATTTATTTTTGCAACTACTACGTATTTACTTAACAAGTGCTACTTTGGACTGAGTAGGCAATTCAGGAGTAAAGTCCTCTCTCGACGTACGAAAACCACGCTCTATAAGTCACTCATCATGCCCGTGCTGGTATATGGACGACGATGGAACGATGAGCTGTATGAGCTTTAGTACGATATGGACATAGTGCAGCGAATTAAAATACAGCGGCTCCGCTGGCTTGGTCATGTCGTTCGAATGGACACCGACGCTCCAGCTCTGAAAGTATTCAACTCGGAACCCGCTGGTGGTAGCAGAGGAGGAAGGAGGCCCCCACTGCGATGGAAAGATCAGGTGGAGAAGGACTTGGCTTCACTTGGCGTTTCCAATTGGCGTCAGTTGGCACAGAGGAGAAACGACTGGCGTGCTTTGCTGAACTCGGCCAAAATCGCTTAGGCGGTTACAGCGCCAAAAAAGAAGAAGAAGACGTATTTACTGAAGTAGTCAACCGTTAACAACCAATTTGAATTTTTGAAAAAAAATATATCTAGACCTAACGTTTGCCAGAGTCCCTTTGGAACTTCTCGGTTTAATAAAGGCTCTTTTGTATTTGAGCTTTTATATTTTAAGCAAGGTTCACAATTTTTTACCATGTTTTCTATTTCATTGTTTAAGGTAGGCAAAAGATACTACTTCACTAGCCCTATCTTTACATTTCTCTATGCGTAAGTGATTGTAATGAATCAGATTCAAAATATGTTTTCTTAATTTATAAGGAATTAGCAGCTTATTATTTTTAAATATCAAATCATCTATTATAGTTAACTCAGTAGCCATTGTATAATACTGTTTAATATTACTTGGCACATCATTTTATTATTTGGCCAACCTTCTTTTATGTATTATGCTAGTGTAATCATTTCACTATCAGTTTGCATTTCTTTTTTAAACTCATCTTTTTTGTCTAAAGATATTGGCAAATTGTTTGTAACAAAGCAAACTTGTACATTTATTTCTTTTTCTAAGTTTAACTTTTCATTATTGTTATTTTTTAGTCTCGATAAGGCATCAGCCAAGAGTAATTCTTTACCAGGCTTATATTTGACTTCAATACCGTATTTACGTAATTCCAGTCGAATACTTTGTAGTCTAACTGGGGAATCATTAATCTGCTTTTTAAAAATGGCTTCCAATGGCTTATGATCTGATTCTACTATGACTTTTTTTGTGTAAATATATTGATGGAATTTTAAACAGCCAGAAGAAAAAGATTTGCTTGCATATGCTATTGGAAGCCCATTTTGCAAAAGCACTGCTCCTAGGCCATATTTAGAAGCATCTACACGTAAAACCACGGGGTTTTTTAACATTATAGTATTGCAAACTGGCGCTTGTGTTAGTATTTTTTTTTTATTCCATAAATTCTTTGTTGCAATTCTTATCCCAGTTCCATACTGCATTTTTTTATTAGTCCTCTTAAACTAACATTTTTAGCTGCTAAATTTGGGACAAATTTTGCTACATAGGTCAACATACCTAAAAAGGTTTCCAATTCCGATTTGTTTCCAGGTGGATTCATTGCATTTATTGCTTTAACTTTTCGTCATCAATTTGTATACCTTCATTCATAAAATAGTGACCCATGAATTTTATTTTGTTACAACCAAATTTACATTTTTTTAAATTAAATTTTATGTTTCTCTCTTTGGCTCTTTCGAGTACTTTACTTAAACGAAGATCGTGTTCTTCTAAAGTTTTACCATAGACCCGTATGTTATCAACGTAAATATCAACACCTTCTATATCCGAAAAAAATGGTTTCAAAACATTGTTGGAATACTTCTGTAGCAGACGAAATACCAAATGGTAAACGCAAATAACGATACCTTCCGAAAGGTGTGATTATTACTAAATAATTTGAGATTTTATTGGTTAATTTGATGGAAAGCACGATCTGCGTCTAAGATACTAAATATTTTTGCACCCGACATTTTTGCAATTAAATCGACAAAATCCGGAATTTTATAGTGCTGACGAAGCACATTCTTATTTAATTTTGTTGGGTTTATACATATTCGTATTTGACCATCTTTCGTTTTTGTTATGCCCATGGGATGAACCCATTCAGTAGACTCAGTAGCCTCTCAATTATTTTTTCTAATTCCATTAAGTAATTCATTTTTCTCTTGGTCAATCAATGCAATTGAAACTTTACGACCCCCAGCTATAGTTGGCTTAGCGTCCGGTTTTATTTTTAAATCGTATTCAAAATCTGTAATGCATTCGAAGCCTTCAAATACTTCTTCATATTTTTTTATTATTGTAGTGACATTTATTTTGTTATCGGAAACGATTGTATCAACTGTTTGTATTATTTTAATTCTAGAAGTGTTGGTAAGCCGACTATAGCTGGAGCTTCTAAAACATTTACGAGGTTACTTAATACGACAAATGGTTGCATGGATTCAGGTCGGCAATTGAATTTTATTTTTAATCTACAGTAACCTACTGCATTTAATAAGAGACGACCCTATGCTTTTATTCTCCCTGTAACTTTTTCTAAATCTTAAATTTTCATATTTAATGATTTTAAATGATTTACAGTAATTACGTTACATTTTGCACCTGAATCCAATTTAACTTGCAAATCGTATTTATCATTTATTTTGATGACCTCATTCCAGTTTTCTTCTTCAGTAATATTATATCTATGTATGTCTATAGAACCGAAAAAAGGAGAATCAACCTTATAATCATTATCATTATCAATTAAGTTTACAGCTTTCTTTTTAGTTTTGCAGCATTTTGCAAAATGATTAAACCCTTTTGTGCTTTTTTACGGGCTTCGAATAAACTTGGGAGAATCCCTGCTGCTACAAATAAAGGGGAATCTCGAGTAACAGTATGGTTTGATTTCCACTTGGATTCTCAACTTTGGTTTATTCTCTAAGACAAGAAATACAAAAAATGCAATTTACAGATAGTACAAGCTATATACATAGGTTGACTCTACTCACATTGGTTTCGCTCCGTAGACAAGTAAAAAAGAACGGAATTTGCTAGAAGCGGGACTACTTATAGCTTGACTTAATACATAAAATTAATACATAAATGACATTCAAATACAGATACAATACACCGCTATTCGTGCTCTGCAACATTTGTAGGGTTGCCATCATCGACATCCCCGCCCCCGTGAGCTGACCCGGATGGGGAGGCCTCACTAATGGTTCGTGCTGGTTCCACATCAAGAACCGCTAACCTTGAGATAGGTTTTCCGTAGACTCCGCTGCTTGTCGTAACATGGGCGGAGCGAGCGACACCGTCTCTACCGTAGTGTAGCTCCACCACCCTTCCTCTCTTCCACTGCGACCTGGGAGATTCGGCTTCACATATCAAAACAAGACATCCTGGCTGGATGGGCTTTTCTGGCAAGCACCACTTTGTACGCCGCGTCAGTTCGGGTAAATATTCGCGCACCCATTGGTGCCACATACCGTTCTTCAAATTCTGCACCACACGCCACTGCTGCATGCTCACTGGGGCACCCAACAAAAAGTGGTTGGGAGTCAATGGCTCCGGCTCCTCGGGCGTCACCGGCAGGTGGGTTAACGGCCTGGCGGTGACCATGTTTTCAGTCTCAATTAAAAGGCTCTGCAGCGTTTCGAGTCGTGGTGAGTGTTCCTTCAACATAGTGAATAGCGCTTTCTTCACTGATTGGACGAGTCTTTCCCATGCGCCACCTTCACTCGGATTCGCAGGTGTGTTAAATTTCCAGCGGATGCCCAATGGCGTTAAGCCGGCCGTTAAAGAAGAGGAATCTAAGAAAGAACTTACGCCTTGCAGCTCCTTTGCAATGCCAACAAAGTTGGTGCCATTGTCGCTCCTTATCACCACGGGCACTCCGCGTCTATTAATAAAATTTCGGATGCAGATAAGGCACGCGTCACTTGACAGGTCAGTCGCCACTTCTAAATGGATGGCGCGCACAGTGAGGCAGGTGAACAGTGCGACCCACCTCTTCTCACGCTGGCGACGAATAGTTACGCTGATCGGTCCAAAAAAGTCAAGCCCGGTATAGGTGAAAGGCGTAACATATGGTGTCACTCGGTCAGGGGGTAGAACACCCATTTGCGGTTGCTGGGGCTTGGCACGTTTCACGCGACAAAGTTGGCATCGCGAATGCACGCTATTTAGCAGTCTTCGAAGCGAAGGGATCCAATACCGTTGACGAATCTCACTCATCACCGTGGCAACGTTGATGTGTAAAAATTTTACGTGATAGTATTCGGCAAGCAAGCGCGTCACCCTATGATTATTTGGCAATATAATCGGCTGTCTCGCTTCAATCGACGTGCACGCTGCCCTCTCTATTCTTCCGCATACTCGCAGCATGCCATCATTTGCAACAAAGGGGTTGAGTGTCTCCAATGTACTGCAGGTCGAAACAGCGCCATTGCGCTTTATGTCGGCAAGTTCTTCGGCATACGCTCGTTCCTGGACGAATTTTATAAGATGTGTTTCCGCTTGACGCTCTTCGTCAACGGTTAGTTCGCCTTTAGTGGGCGCTTCGTGCCGCACTTTCCTCAACAAATTTTGAACATAACGATGAATCCATGCCACAGATCGTTTCAGTCTAGAATAATTTGAAAAGCGATCAATATCTGGCATTATCACGTATACTTGCCTCGCAATTGACATAGTGTATTTGACACGCAGCTCATCTCCGCTGTGCTCCTCGCTATTAGCTATAAGTGATTCCTTCTGCCATAAGTTCTCGTCTTCCAACAAAAATTCTGGGCCATTTTTCCACCGTCCGTCCGGGTTATAGTTCGCCGGAAATTTCGCTCTAGTGGCATCATCGGCTGGATTGAGAGGTCCAGGACACCACCGCCAGTCTCGCATGTCGCTAGCTTCTAAAATTTCTGCCACTCTGTTGGCGACGTATTGTTTATATCGTCGGTGATCTGCTCGAACCCATCGTATAACTGTATATGAGTCGGTCCANTCATCGAATAACTGTATACGAGTCGGTAAAGAAATAGAAGCGATTAATGATTTTATTATGGTTTAATACGATAGTTTCTTTTAACCGTAGCGCCATGACCGCAGCCTGCAGCTCAAGCTTCGGTATGGTATGGTGCAGCTTGACTTTGCCATAACAAATCTAACGATAACCCTACCATCACTCACCACACGCTAGTAAGCCACAGCTGCCAACGCTTCCTCACTTGCGTCGGAGAAGATGTGTAACTCTGCAGGAATACTTTCGAAGTCCCGCACGTAGCAACGCGGAATTCGAAATTGCTCAACCTTTGGCAATTCGTTAAGCCACATTTTCCATTTGTGATAGATGTCGTTTGGCAATGGCTGGTCCCATTCGATACCAGCTCTCCACACTTCCTGCATCAACACTTTCGCGCTTACCATAAAGTCCACTAGAAAGCCGAATGGATCGAAGATCGACATGTTGTGGCTCAGCATCTCCCTTTTCGTGCCTTTCAGTGATAGCATGCACGGCACGTGGGCTCACTGCTGCAAATTCCTTGGCATTGACGTTTTTTACATACTGCGCTATTGTGGGTGAACAAGTGGCTCCGAAAATCATTCGCTCCATCCTGAATATTTCCACCGGCTTTGATGGATCTCCATTTCCCCAAAGGAACCGTTGGCTGTCTTTATCTTCGTCGGCCGTTACAATTTGATGAAACATCTCTTTAATGTCTCCACAGACGGCGATTGGAGCTTGCCTGAACTTAAAGAGTATCGAAATCAGTGATTTGTTAATGTCGGGTCCTGACAGAAGAGCTTTGTTTAGTGACATTCCTTGCACTTCGGCGGCCGCATCGAAAACGATTCGTATTCCCTTTTTATTTAGGTTTCTCACACCAAAATGCGGCAAATAAAATGTTTTAGCGGTAACTTGCTAGATTTCAGCGGGGTTAATTTTTTCGCCCTTTTCCAAATAATCATTCATTTTGGCACAATAGTCTACCGAATACTCTTTGTGTCTGCCATTTTTTTCTCAACACTTTGTAACCGATTCAAGGCCATCTGGTAACTATCTGGGAACGGTGGCACATTTTCTTTCCATAAAAGACCACATTCATAGCGGCCGCCTAATCGCTTTGTTTTAGCTTCCAAAATCGCCAGCGCTCGCTCATCAGATTTAGGCATTATCTTTTTTGAATCAACTTTAATACCAAATGACTCGATATCGAAATACTTTTGCATCATGTCATGCATTTTGTGCGCGACGTCTTCTGATTTTTGCACCTTCCTCAAATGTAATGCACGAAGTGGTTGCAACGAAGGCGTCGCGTTAATGGCCCCATAAATCACCCAGCCTAACCTTGTTTGGCTGCGATGGGCCCTGCACCCATAGTTTGGCGTGGAGCTTCTATCGGGACTGTCAAAAAGGCGTGATTGAGGCTTAGAATAACCTTTGGCTTAACGTTGGTATAATCGGTGAGTGTTAATCCCAAAAGATGGAAGTTTGTGCCTGATTTTGTTAACTCTCAAATATGGCAGCTTTGTATTGGCAACGATAAATTTGCAGAACTGAAAACGTTATGCACCTCATACTTCTCGGAATCGTTTTCCACACCGCTGATTGTTACGGTCACACGTTCGGCTTTTTGTGTATTTGTTTGCTCATTTAACCATTGCAACTCCAATATTTCAGCTTTGCAAGGCAAGGTCTTGGTCGATCATGGACACGTTCGCCCCATCGTCGACGAAGGCAGAGGTAGTTATAACCTTTTCTCGGCCATACAGTTTTATGGGCAAAATTTGGAAGAGGACGTTGTGCGAGTAGCAATCGGTATGACAATTTCGGCGTTCAATATGTTTTTGGGCGTCTGCCTGCGGTCGTGCAGCTCCCAGTTCGCTTGATGCATTGGCTGCTCCGCGGCGTCTGGGCGGTACACCAGCAAAATCGATGTGGGGCACATGATGGTGAACTTGTCGGCAGCCGTTTTTTTCACAGCTTTTGCGTGAAAAGCATTGTTGCGTACGGTGGCCTTTTCTTAAGCATGAGAAGCAAAGCTTTAATGCTTTCACTTGCTTCCAACGATCATCACTTGTCATATGTAAAAAAGATAGACATTCATTTAAAGTGGCGCACTCACCCTCACAATTGGGACATATTCTGTGAAAAACGCTCACGCAGGCGTAGTGACGATTGTTGGATGCAGTTCGGCGACCCTGAGCCAATTTGGTTCTCAATTGCAGTTGATTCCCCTCATAAGGTAGCGTGTCGGCTACGATGTTTGCCAGGCGGCGTAACGTGCTCAACCAATTGCTGAAATCCACAATCGTTGGGGGACGCTCCAATTGAAGACATTTTTCCGCCCACCGCATTTGACGTGGTGTCAGCAATTTAGTAACAAATTCACTGATCAGTGTTGAATTAGAGAGGTGGTGGAACCCGTCCACATTTTGAAGGAATGTCGCCATGTTTGCTATTTTGTTGGCAAAATTTACCAGAGATTCGAGGTGACCATCGACTAAAGGCGGTATCGATCTGACTTTTTCAATTTGGCTCTTGATCAACTGTTCTGGCCGTCCGAAGGTTTCGCGCAGTATCTCGAGGATTGCGGCTACGTTGGCAGAATTGACCAGCAACGACCCCACGGCTTTTCGTGCTCGGCCTTTGAGAGCATCACGTAGGCGCATTATATTGTGTAAATTAGAGTATTCGAATTCAAGCGTCGTACCCTCGAAAGTTTCGATGAACGCCTGCCAATCTTCAGGAGGACCTGAAAATATAGGAAGGGGATATATTTTCTTAGCAGCGCTGCTCGTAGAGTGCTGGCTCTCTTCGCGAAGATATGATGTAACACGCGGTGCCTGTGCATATGGATGTTGCGTTGACTGCAACCAAGCATGCGCTGGCTGCGCGGCTGCCTGTGGAGATCGCGTTGCTGATTGCGACCAAGCATGCGCTGGATGCGCAGCTGCTTGCGAAAATAGCGGTGGTGACTGCGCCCAAGCATGCGCTGGCTGCGCGGCAGCTTGGGCAAATGGCGGTGCTGGCTGCGACCAAACGTACGCTGGCTGCGCGGCCGTTTGCGTAAGGGGTGGTGCTGGCTGAGGCACCGTTAGTGATGGCGGTGCGGGTGGCAATGACGTCTGCGATGATTGCGGTATGGGGAAATTACATGCTGGCTGCGTGGTCGAGTTCGTAGATGGCTGTGCTGGCTGCGGCTCTTCTGACGTTAATAGCGAAGATGCGGAAGTTCTTGGCGGCGATTTGGATCTAGCTTGCAAAAATCAGAGCGTAGTTGCTGTGTGTTGGAAACGAGTAGCTTTTGCATGGCGTACATTTGGCGCTTGAACTCGTTTTGCATTTCATCCAACTGGCGTCTAAACCCATCGAGGTTAACACTTACCGGCTGTGGTTGTACTGATGATGGGTTCGAGGTTGATATCTTGGCGGGTGTAGTTTTTTGCTGTTTACCGGACGAATCTTGCTGCTTTTCGGCGCCCGAACTGCGCTGTTGCTGGGCAGACAAATTCTGCTGCTGCTGCGACTGGGAAGGCGTGCTGGATTGTTCGTTCGACATTTTGTCACTTGGCGGGTTAGGAGGGGACATCTCTACGACAAATTCTTCAAGACGAACGGGCAACAGTCCTTTGTTTTTCCTTTGACTCCTTCTCGGCGTATTTGGGCTGCTTGACATAGACTTGATGAACGACGATTAACAGAAATGGACAGGAACAATGGCAATAATTGCGACAATAGAATAAAGTTGTGCTTTTTTACGGGCTTCGAATAAACTTGGGAGAATCCCTGCTGCNTAATAGAATAAAGTTGTGCTTTTTTACGTACTTCGAATAAACTTGGGAGAATCTCTGCTGCTACAAATAAAGGGGAATCTCGAGTAACAGTATGGTTTGATTTCCACTTGGATTCTCAACTTGGTTTATTCTCTAAGACAAGAAATACAAAAAATGCAATTTACAGATAGTACAAGCTATATACATAGGTTGACTCTACTCACATTGGTTTCGCTCCGTAGACAAGTAAAAAAGAACGGAATTTGCTAGAAGCGGGACTACTTATAGCTTGACTTAATACATAAGATTAATACATAAATGACATTCAANATTTGTAGGATTGCCATCATCGACACCTTTACAGACGTCACATTTGCTTCCGTATGCGCGGTGGATGTTCACCTTCACATGCTCAGCAAATCCAATTCTGTCGCTGCTTGTAGTACTACTAGTGCTGTTGGTGTGTTGATTCTGCTTACCGTTATTCAGCCGCTGTTTTTGCCAGTCTCGTTTTTCTTGATTCTTGTTTGAATATTGATTTTTATTGTAGTTTTTCTTGACATTATTATTTTTTTTTCTTTTTTTTTATAATGGATAATGGATAATGGCATTAATTGCCTTATTATCGCCACCGATACTTTTAAGTTGTTTTTGTGCAAGCTCCTTTGATTTACACATATTGACACATGTATCTAAGGTCAAGGATTGTTCTCTTAACAGTCTTGCCCTTAGAATTCCACAAACAATCCGATCTCTTATTAAGCTGTCTCTTAAAGTGGCAAAACCGCACGTTGCACTGAGCTTTTTAAGCTCGCGTGAAGAATAAATTCTGTTAATTATCTCGTTGGTTTTGGTGTACAGTACTCTTCAAATACTTTCTGCAAGTACCTTTTTGTTTTCTGTAGACATGCCAAAAGTTTTAAATTTTTCAGTAGCATCTTCACCAATTACCGTGAAGAATACAGCCACTTGTCTTTCTTGTGGCTCTTTGTTGAATCCGGTGGCAACCAAATAGTATTCGAATCTTTCCTTCCATCTCGTCCACTTTTCTTTTATTTTCCCTACGAATGTTAATATACCCGGGGACTTAAAAGATGTCTCCATTTTGACTTTATTTTCTTGAGTATGTATAGCACTGCAAAATAGTTTTGCTTCACGTGAGATTGCTGTACTTTCTGTAACCGTTGCATTTGTCTCTACTTGTAGCCGCTTAACTTTTTCTTGGTGATTTTCACCGGTTGACATATGTGTATACTCACTTGCACTTTGACTTTTATTTCTCCAATTTTAATATTCTTTATTTTGTAATAGATAACCGACTACCGACTGCGCCATGTTGAGTTAGGTTCCGTATATTTATTAATACAGACAAGTCGGTTTATATTATTAATGTAATGTTTGTTTAACTCGATCCGCCTAACACAGCAACAAATGTATAAACTCAATTGGGTTTCTCTATAAAGAGTGTTTATATTATTTAATATTGATTCTTATCACAATAGTTTACTTAAATTATTTACCTATAAAGAGAAACGACATTTAAAGCTTATAATTTGTAATTTATTAATTTTCCTCAGCACAATGATTTGCCGCTTAACTTTTTGTATTTACTTCGTTTCTTTGTTTCTAATCGTTTCTCTTCACAAGTGTCATCTTAACTGTTATACTATGTACATAATGCCCCGAACACACTACACCATCTACTTGGTGTGTTCGACTAGAGTTATATCTTAGAACTAAATACTAACTAGAAATTCAGTAAAAGTAGTTTACATCTCCCCCCCTTGGGGAAGAGATTTGTAAAATCTCGTTTCATTAACTTCTATCTTCTTACTATCTAAAGATTTGTTTACGTGTATTCATGCTTTGGAATGGGAATAAGCATTGTGATATGAAAAAGGTTTGATTCTGGTTTTTTATGACCGGTATTTACTTTATATATTGAATTTGAAATTTTTTCTAAAATTTTGTAAGGTCCTATTTTTATTTCATCCAATTTTTTCCTATTTAAACGATTCCCATTTTGAACGTATACTTGATCTCCCACGTTGAATTCATGATAGTTTCGGGTTTTATCAAATTGTATTTTATTGTAGTTATGTGATTTTATGCTGTTTTCAAGTGCTAGCTTCCTATCTTGTGCAAGTTTTTTTAATGTTTTCGCAAGTTTTAATTCATTTGGTACTAAAGTAGTATCATTTCCTTCTAATAAGTATTTGGGACTGAATCCAGTTACAGTATGCTCGGTTTCATTATATCTTTTTACACTTTCATGTGCCGCTGTGGTCCATGCCACTCTATTTTTTCCATCATTTATTCTACATCTGATTTTATTTACCAACGTTTGGTTCAGTCTTTCATTTAAACCGTTTGAGAATGGTGCGTTTACCGCAGTGAAAATAATTGGTATGTTCGATTTTTCTAGAAATTTTTTAAACTCTGTAGAATTGATGCCTGGGTATTGGTCCGTTAAAACCATACCTATTTCATGGTGCTCTAACACTTTCTTAACCAATTTTATAAAATCATTCGTGTTTTGTGTTTTGGACGTCAAAATATAAGCGTATCGCGTGAAGTGATCCACTAACAAGTGTAAATATTTTTTTGTTGATCGTGAACCCCCAAATCCACCTATTGTGTCTATGGAAACGATCTCGAACGGAGTAGTGGCAGGACCTAATTGAGACAACTGCCCGTACTTCTTTTGTCCTCTTGATTTGTTCTTTATGCATATTGCACAACTATCACAAATTTTCTTTATATTTTTTGTTAAATTTCTTGCTGTATAGAATGGTCTGATCTTATCCTGCGTTTGTTTTGTACCTATATGGCAATAATATTCATGCGTACTTTTTATTAATCTTATGCTAAATGGTTCAGACAGTACAATTTTTTCTTGTTTTCCGACTTTTTGGTAATATATATTGTTTTTGAAGTTGATGTGGTTTTTATGTCGTAATTCAACATTTTTTTCTTGATCTTTTTGTATGTCATCTAGTGGAACTAAATTTACAACATTTAATTCTTCGTCATTATTTTCGTGTGACTCTAACACCGGATTTCTACTTAAGCAATCTGCTTCTAGGTTATATTTTCCTGGAGAATATCTGATCTCAAGATCATATTGTGACAGGTAGTATGTTAAATCTCCTAGCTCTTCATCTGTTCTAGCTCTTACATTCATTTTTTCTAAGGGTTTATGGTCCGTGAAAACTATGAACTTTCTCCCTATAAGCCGATGTTGCCAGTATTTTACTGCCTCTTTTATTGCAAGGCATTCCAAGTAAATAGCTTTTTTTCTTTTTTGTACTTCATTAAGTTTCTTGGAAAAATAGGCCACCGGCTTTTCTTCATTATTTTCCTGGGGTTGTTTTAAAACGGCTCCGAATCCTAGCAGACTTTCGTCGGTATATATATGTATTGGTAACTTTGGATCAAAAATTGCTAGAACAGGCTGAGAACAAAGTAGTATTTTCATCTCTTCAAATGATTTTTGACATTTTTCCGACCACACAAAGTTTTGATCTTTTCTGAGAAGGTTATGCAAAGGGTCCAGTGTTATGGAAATATTTGGTATGTATTTATTGTAAAAATTTATTTTCCCTAAAAACTGTCTTACATTTTTTCTTGTTTTTGGTGTTGGGAAATCTCTTATTGATATCAAATTATCTTTTAAGGGGCTAATTGAATTCCTTTTGATGATATGACCTAAATATTTAACTGAATCTGCTGCGAAAGTGCATTTCGATAGTTTTAATCTGAAGCCTTCTTTCGATATTGCTTCAAGCAATAATGATAAATGTGACATATGATCTGTGAAAGATTTTGAGAAAATCAAAATGTCGTCTATGTAATTAACCGCGAATTCACTAAGCTTATGTTTTCTTATTATGTTACTTAAAATTCTTTGGAAAATTGCTGGCGATGTTTTCAAGCCAAAGGGCAAACACGTCCATTGAAAATGTCCTTCTTGTGTTACGAAAGCTGTTTTATGTCTGTCCTCGATTCTATAACGATCGATTTTTCCCGATGTAAAAAGAAGATTACAGTGACTTTAATATTGATTGCTAATAAAACACCACGTTCGCTTTTGTATGATCAACCGGAAGTAAAAACCCTGCCGGCCATCATCCTTTATTCCACAGAGTT
>NW_016165799.1:0-26330 GCF_001687245.7 Rhagoletis zephyria | reverse complement strand
CCAACAGCAGCAAGTCAATGGGGAAGGGGAGAAATGAAATGATAAGAAAAAAAAAGAAGAAACAACGCATGCAAAATAAACAATAAAATTTCATTAAGAGGGGGGAACACAGACGCACATATTGCCACAATTTTTTCGCTGAAGTGGTTTCTTTTAATTTCTTTCTGTTTTTTTTTTTTTTGTTTTGGTGGCGACTTTTACTTTTGCGCGCGGCCGATATGCTTTTTGTGCTGCTTCTTTTATGCTTCGCAGCTTTGGGTTGTTGTTTTTTGATTTTTTGTTGTTTTATAGCCGATTGTGTGCATTTTAATTGCTTCCAAGTGCGCTTGTTATTGTTGTTGCTGCTGCCTGCAGCCGCCTATTGAAGCCAAGTAACCCTGTTGCATGCAAATTTTGTGCCTTAAATATACACACCTTTGGGGAAAAAGCAGCTTGTTATTGTTGTTGTTTAGCTTTGATATGCAAATTAAAAATATAAACTCCCACACTGACGGCCATTTTTTTGTGTTTTTCTTTACTTTTTTTTTGTGTTTTTTTCTACTTCAAAGCAGCCATCATGTCTTTTGCGCTGTTGGTTTTTGAATATCCAAAGCAAGCCTGCAACAAAGTCTCCATTCGACTTGCAATATTTTAAGAAAAATTCAAAAAAGATATATTTATTTTAATGCAACACCTAGTTTTTTTCACGCGTTGTTCAAATGACAGACATCAGCCAGGAATTAACGGCTTTCCACAGTCGTCTGACCACCTCTTGTGGTGGCTCACCTTCCTATTTGTCTCAATGTCTACAGGGTGGGTTTTTAATCATATCTTATTTTGGCAGTGACAGCTCTTTGCCGATGGAAAATTTAGCAGAAAGTCAACATCGTAACTCAGCGGAACGAAATGATTCGGTTTAGGCTTGAACAGTGTTGGAAAATTATGCAAACTCGAGCAGCTTGAGATGGACGAACGATTTGCTCGAAAAACCCATATTTTCTGAGGAAGCGCATTTTCATCTCGGTGGCTTTGTTAACAAACAAAGCTGCCACAACTGGTTATCGGAAAACTCGCACGTGATCTTCGAGGAGCCAATGCATCCTCAGTCAGTGACATTTCGGTCAACGATGAGTGCCACAAAGGCATGACAAAAATTTTTTTGTGGCCGGAAATTGAAGACATAGACTTGGACGCTCTTTGGTTTCAGCAGCTTGGCGCGCCATGTCACAATCCAACTTTTCCGCGCCAAGTTTGGTAATCGTGTTATCAGCCATTTCGACGATGTCAATTGGCCACCTTCGAGCTGCGATTTGACGTTGTTAGACTTCGTTTTTGTGCGGTGCCGGAAAGTACTGATGTTACTTGAGTAATCCATTAACGATTCAAGTCATTAAGGCTTATATCGAGCAATCCATTCGTGAGATAGAGCTAGGAACCGTCACCAAGGTCTAGGAAAACTGGGTTAACAGTATGTGCTACTGTGAAGCCAAGCGACGGCAGCCACATGAATTAAATCCCGTTACATAAAGTGAGAAACTCTAATTTTTCGCATAAACCAATAATATACCAACAGAAATTAATTTTCGTAATTTTTTTTTTTTAACTTCTAAAGAGAAACCATTATACGGCCCACCCTGTATATCTACATAGGTAACTTTGTGCCTTCAAAGCAAGTGGCAAGAATTCATGCGTTGCCATCAAACCACGAAAATCACGCAACGTTGCTCATTTCTGTCGACTTTGCATAGAAAGAAAATGTTTATTTTATTTTCAGTTTTTTCTTTTTTTCCGTTGTTCAGGAAAGTTGAAAAAATCCCACATTGTAAATGCTAACTCAGTGGACAGTAGCAAGATCAAAGCTTGTGCTTAGTTCACTCATCAAAGCACCGTTAACAGCAATTCACATAATTTTCGCTTTAGTCTATTCACAAATTTTGTTTGACTTGGCGCCATTTTTTGATTCTTTTCATTGAAAATCGCGCTCATTTGAATTTTCTAGTCTTTTAATTTATGCTTTTTGGTATTCATTTGAATTTTAAACAATTCACGCTTCGTTGAGAAGTCATTTGTGTGGTTTCTTTTTGTTAAAAGTCACTTAAGTGTGCAACATCAAACGGCGTTACTTGTCCTTTCTTTCACTACCTTTTAAAACTCAAAAATATGGCCCCCTGAAACAAAGATTTTTTTTGAGATTTTTCTCGTATGCTCCACTAAACTGCAAACAAAGTGAGCAGTGAGTGAGTGATTCATCCGTAGTCTTTTTGAAATCCTCTCCTGAGGTGAGGTTATTTCCGCATAGACTCCACAGACCTCGATAGTGCGGGAAGTATGGCGGTTAGCATCCTGCCAAACTTTATAACTTCACCCAAAATGGAATGGGCAATTAATTGTATGGAGCCTTACAAATCCGCGGTAGTAGCCGAACTGTTCCCAGCCTTGCTCCAGACGGCTTGTGGTACCAAGGCTGAAGGCGATATTTTTCGATGGTTTGAGGCTGGGCTGTGTATCGGTACTGCGGAGAAAAGCGAGAGTTGTATTTATGCCCAAAATAGGTAAAAGTAAGCCAGTTTTCTCCTTGGAATACGAGCCCACAAGCCTGACCCCTTTTCTCATAAAAACGCTGGAAAAAAATCTTGACACTCTCATCCGTTGCCAGGAAGCTTGGTCAAGGCACCATATTCGAACAGTACACGGAGATTGCACCACACTTGTTTGTAAAACACACTAATAATATAAGGAATATGCTTTATGGGTATTTCTGGAGCTTTCAACAATGTCTCAGGTGAAGCGATTACGAATTGCATTGAATTAATAGGCGTAGAATCCGACTTCTCTTTGTTGCCACAGGAAAAAAGCATTTAAGTGGAACGCTGCAAGAGCGATGAAGCAGGCATGCAGAGGCACTTCGCAAGGTGGTGTACTCTCACCACTATTATGGCTTCTAACGGGCAACAAATTACTACTGGAGTTCGAGGTGAAATCACACAAACTAGTGGCGCTTGCAGACTACATAGCCGTAGTAGACACTATCAGTAGCATAATGAACATCGCCTTGAAAGTCATTGACCCGATGCTATTCACAAGAAGATACAAGGCCCCAGTGTGGAGACCCCCGAGCAGTCAATCAACGACCACACAAAGTATCTGGGAGTAGTCTTGGATAATAAGCATCTGTGGAAGCGCAATGTTGAGGAAAGAGTGAGGAATCCACGCCAAATAATGCTGAAAGTCACTTGCGATCTGTTGTGGCTGTTGTAACAGCATACGAATTCCCCAAAGAGTTTTTGGGAAGTATTGCTGAAGTGTCAGTCCTTGGCCAGATATAAGTCTGGGTCGTTCCGGTTACGTAGACCTGACTGTTGTGGGAACGATCTGTCGCCAGCCCTGATGCGTTGGCGTTAGATAACATTAAGCAGACCAGTACTACCCAATGGTGCTTTGGTCTAATGGAATGCCAGCTCAATTGGGGCGAGAAGCATAGGCAGTACAGAGTAGACCCCAGCATATTTCAAGCAGAGGTTATCGCTAAGAGGATAGCAGCAGAGCTAGCCTACACGTAAACGAGAAAGTAGACTTCTACATAGACAGTCAGGCGGAAATTAAGGTTGGCAACTCATAGAGCATTCCTTATAAAAACGTCCTTCGTTGCCGGAAAGCTATCGACAGAATGCTGTATATCTATTGGATGCCCGGTCAGAACGGAATAGGGGGTGTGCAGAGCTGATAACGAATTGCTTATAAGCATATCCTGGTGGCTGGTTATGTACAAAGAATGGTATCGCTAACCCTGGACATGTGCAGGCAGTGTCGTGGGCGGCACACCAGTGAAACCTTAGAGCATCTTATATTCCCATGTCCCGTAATTCAAGAAGTAAGATTATAGTGCCAAATTAGAGGAGAAAGCAGTTGAAAAATTACAATAAAGATTGCATAACGCCGAAGTCATTTAGTCTAGAAACTAAATTTGACAAATTTGACGAAAATTCATTCCAAAATATGCACATCAGGTTGCAGGTGCTTTCAACTTCCTCTTGTAAATACCTAGCTTCCGCACAAAATAGATTTTAAATGAATTGTGACTGGACTATTTAATGCTCCCCTTTCGCAAAATCCTTTATTCAAATGAACTTGAAGTCGGTTTTTCATTGCCTCTCTTTAAAGAGCGGGATTTTTCTTCTTCGAAAATTTCCGAGCTTAATAGCTTACACCAGAGAGCTTTTACACTCGCGAGAATATCTGAGGCAGTTATGAGCAAAAAGGATTGACCTCTATTAAGGTCTATCGAAGGCTATATTTTGGTCTTGATTGTCTTTAGAAAGCTGTAAAACGTCTTGTCCGTGGCATATGTTTTGAACGTTTCTATCTTTTATCAAAGCTAATTACTCCATAGGTTCTCACACTAAGCTTTCGTGGGCGAATTTCATATCAGTGATGCTCAAAGTAGCGCTTGTGGGCAAGGCTTTAAAAATATGTAATGCTTTCTATACATATTGTATGGATGTGCACCATCTAAAAGCTCTTTCCGAACGCTACTATCTTATATTCACCAGTGATGCTCAAAAAAGCGCCCGCGGTCTAAGCTTTTTAAGCTTTCTATATAATTTGTATGGTTGTGCACTTGGTAAAAGTTCCCTCTGAACGTCTAGATAAAATCTTTCTTTAGCCAGCACTACTTTACATACATAAATAATTTAGAGATGGGCACCGATTTGGTCCAGTTCTGTGCTTTTTTTAGCTTTTAATAAATTTAGTTTGAATAATCATTACATAAAAGTTCTAACCGTCGTTTTCTGCTGCTATCGTCATTGATTTAGAGCAGCAAAGGCCAGAAAGAGCTTTTACTCTGCACGCGTCAATAGAAAATGTACAGAAAGCACTAAAAAAGCTCTGTCCGCGGGCAAGGCGATGCCCATTACTTATTTAGACTATAGATTTTAGAGCGGTAGTGGATCCCGCTTTGTCCGGGTGTATAACGTTTTTGAGCTTTTTATAGATTTTGCATAGATGCGGTCAGGGTAAAAGCTCTTTGTGGCCATCGGTGATTTAGAGTCACAAATTAATTGCCTTTTATTTAAACCTTTCACGATCAATACATACTGAGGAAGTAAATTTTTAAAGCTTTCCGCTGTTTTTATATCAGCGTGCATAGGGTGGAAGCTCTCTTTGATCCTCTCTGATTTAAGTATAGCGGTTCTTTTTCTTTAATAACTTACTTTCTTACATCAGAATTGGTCCCTTCATGGGTATGTGTGCCTGCCTTTGAGCTTTTAAAGCTTTTTTTATAGATTGCACATATGTAGATGGGCACAGAATAAAGGCTCTACTCGCTGGTTCTCGGAAAGAATGCTTATAGCGCTTATATCGAAATTTTTTTTTATAAAAAACGTAATTTTCACGCTGGTGGTTAAAGAAAACATTTTTTATTTATATTTCTTAAAATGTCTGTGAGAATTTTCTAAAAAGTCGCCCATGAAGAAATATTTAATTTGTTACTATTAAGAAGTAATACATATCTATGAATGTATGTATGTGCATAAATGTATGTTTCTACTCACAATGATGTGTTACCGTCAGCCAAGCATGCAAAATTTAGTCAAAGGGCTTGAAGGTGCTTGGAGTCTTTATACGCTATACTCATTTACTTATGGCAGAAGAAATTTCTTTTACTTACCATAACCTCTCTCTCGCTTCCCCATCTTTTTGCGCTTAACGTAATATCTACGCCATAACCAAATAAAGAATCAGCCAACCAAAACGACCAAAGCACCAAAGCTCCTAACCACTGTCGTCATCATTTATTGCATTTTATACACTAATTTTTTTTCTAACCGAATGAGTAACAGTAGCTGTTGTTGTTTTTGTAATTTACATATGCATAATATGCTTAAAGAATATGCATTTTTCTGTTTGCTAATGTGAATAATCCTCCTGCACTCGAATGAAAGTGTGTGTGTGTGTGTGTGCAATTTTTCCGCAAACGTGCGCAAATTGCAGTTTCCTTTATCCGGTTGTCGCGAGCACAAACACACACACACACACACTTAAACTTATATATACTTAAACATATTGACATTTCGTACTCTCCCCCGATATCTGATGCAGCCGCAAATATCTAATGAAGTGAGTGCTTATGCCAAAGTGTGCTTGTACTTACAAATGTAGTATGTATGCTTGTATGTATGTCCTTCTCACACCTTGCCGCCACACATGTTACCTGTTTTTTTTCCACCATTACTCGTGTTTATATCTCGCGGGAATAAATCCATTTTGCAGTTTTCATATTTATCATTTTACAGCTTTTTTTGGGAAATAAGAATATTTTTTTTTGTATCCGTCTTTGCTGTGGGCCATTTGTGCGCGTATGGCATGATTTCCCTTCGGAAATTTTCTTAAAAAATAATGAGGCTTCATTTTCATTTTATGGGGGAAAAAAGTGTCATATGCGTGTTTGTTCGCGTGTAATTGTAAGTTAAGAAGATGCATATGAATGAGTATGCACTTGCTGATGCAATGCTGTTGTGGTAATGATGGTTTGAAAACATTAGTAAAAGCAAGGCTGACAATTTGGGGATAGAATCGGTAGACGAAATGAACTCCTAATGAGCTGCCAGCCTTTCTTATACTTCCTGATTTTCGATTTTGATCCCACTGTGCTGCTTTGAAGAAAATTACCCTAGAACAAACAAACATAGGTCCTACATGCTTTCAAACCATGCCGATCTATGGGCGTATTCAAACAATCAGTCCAGTTGGCGTTTTTTATTGGACTCGATGGATCAATGGATCCTGAATCAATAAACTGGGCTCTGAATGTGGCAGCCATTTGATCTAGAGGCCAGTGTCCTGTTAGTATTCCGTTAATCAAGCCATAGCCAGAGCGTTCGCGAAACCTTGTATGCCTCCCAATTGATAATTCACCTTCTGTTATTGTGATTCTCTGTTCTTTTCCTCAAATTTTAAAAGCAGAAAACTTTGTGGAATTGTACGGATGGATTCGGTTCCCCATCAAGTATTGCATAAGTCCCTTTTGTTCAACTTTGTCATCAAGCTAATTGCATATATGATTACTTATATCTCATCCGAAAAAACCCTGCAGTGATTTGGAAGTCTGTAAGTTTTCTTTAATGCCAGTTTTTAATCCATTTATGAATATATCTGTGAAGATTTTAATCCCGTGGTTGCTTAGAACGTATTTTATGCTGAGTCATTTTCTGTTGGGGAAGTGAACCAAGAAGTTGTGGCCCAAATTATTCTCTGAAATCAGATAGCTATAGCCTCTCTGCTCAAACAACTCTGCCTAAAATGCGGTCTTGTAAGTTGCTCTAGGTCTAAGAAACCTCAAAGCAGCAGATCATTTCAAAAATATTTCTAAGCGTGGAGTGTTCAGGAATGTCTCTAATGCTGCTTGGGTTGTCGATCGTTCTTGGACTTGCTATCAATCGTCTCACTTCCAGTGGATAATCTCCGGTGGCTTATCCGGCAGTTCAATATTTATACAATGGGCGCCCTTGGTTTCATTGTCCATTCATGGGGCCTCAGACGAAGGATCTTTTCACCGGAACATTATTCCTACGTACGAACGTAATTGCGTAATTTGTATGCGTCTGTGATTATAAAGCTCGTGTGGTTCCTCATTCTACCTTCTTGGGTACCCGTCAGCTGCGGAAACAAGGGCATACATTTTTGCGTATATCCTCTCGAAAGCATCCAAAGTCTTCCCATCGTTGTTTGATACCGTCCTCAGTTCTGGTCCATATAAAAGAATGGACATTATAATACTTTTCAGAGTGTTCGAAAGTACCATTTTGTGGTGAGCGTTATTCTTCGTCGGATCTCCATGACGAAAGTAAGTTGCAGCCGTGTGTATTTTGCGGGGATAGGCATGATGCTGTAGATGGAGCTTCCCTTCATGAAAAAAACGGCTTCCAATTTGACTAAAAAGTGATGGTGTCGTTTTGATTACCAAGGATAATTTTCAGCATTTGGGCCACAGTGAGTAAGTGGTGGGTTTACCATATCTGAAACTCCACTGAAAAAAGCAAATCAGCTGACTAATGAAATGCATAGATCGTTCTCACAATACCGTTAATTAGACATAGGTTTCAAACTTCGGATAAGTATAAGACTAAGCTGGTGAGCTGCTGGTGGTGGCCTCTCGACGCCGAAATTGGTTAGCCTCCAACCAACAGTCGTCCCAAAACCAACCACACATTTACAATAAGGTACCAGTGTCACTCTCCGGCAGTGCTTGGATAAAGAGCTTTAGCTGGCCTGTGTAGAGTTGGCTAGCAGAGTGGATGAAGGCATGAATCTGTCAGAACGCCTTTAGCGAGATCCTGCTACCACTCTTACGTTGTCAAATTTAAGGTAATTTTTGGGTGAAAAAGAGTTCTACAAAACTGGGCTAGAGCTCGTGAATGAAGCCTCCCCTTATCTTCTCGTAGGTGAAGTTTCAGAACGATTTTCATCGAAGAGACAAATAGCAGATGGGCCGTGAAGTCTGGTGGATTATTTTGGTTGCTTATTTGATGCAGCGAATATTACCAAAACAATAAGTATATGACGTGAAAAGAAGAAACTAGAAAAACACGAAGAGAGTACATTAAGAGTTATATATTTCGTCAGTTCCAGCCATTGGTGTTCAGGAACTTAACTAAATTCAGCGGTTTCAGTCCGCTTCTTAGTTGTGTTAGACTAGCAAGTAAGGCTTGCTCAGTTTTCCTGACTATGTCCCTGCATTATGAATTATGCTAGGCTGTTGCTAGGTGCTGCTCAACTATGTCATGAGGAATTCCGGTGAGTTACAGCTTCCGCAGGAAGTGTTGTGGTTCATTTCCATTCCAACCACATGACTACCAAAGGCCAAGTGTATAGTCAAAAGAGCAGTGGGTCTAGGATAGCCTTTCAATTGATCCTAGTTTGAAGCAGTAGGAAGTCACAAACTTCTGCAGACTGTGCGTGATTTGAGACTCTTCGATTAGTTATGTTAATCTCGTGTTTAGAAATCTGGCTCACAGTACACAGAGGCATAAAAACATTTTTAATAGCTCAAATTTCCAGAGGTAAGCGATGTGTTCTGTATTCCCTGGCTTCCAGATCAGCGCAATGCTATACCTGTAAGTTAAGGTCGTAAGTTTCTCACTATGTTCTTTAGATAGTTGGAAGTAAAATTCGAGCTGCCTTTACATGGGTCTATCTCTGTAGACTGAAAAATCGAAAAAAGGCGCATGCTGCAAATACATTTTTTCCAAATATGAGCATAAAAAAGAATTAAAATATTGCTTTCCGATCAACAAAATATAACAAAAAGGAGAATTTTAGGCAATCGAATATACAGTTGTCCACAAAATAATAGGAGTGGGATATTTTAACCTGTTTTGGCTATTTATCTTTAGTTTATTTAATGTTTTGTATTTTTTTGTAAAAGCCTAGCTGGTAATACAACAAACACCATATAAATTTACATTTTCAAGTTTGTACAAAAATTATAAAAATTCTGCAAAGTTTCACCAAAATTTCAAACTACTTAACCAGAATCTTTAGAAAATATGTTGGTATGCAGTTTTGTAGCCCATTCAATTCTAGTCTGAAGAAGTGCAAGTTTCAAGCTGCTAAAAAATTCCGTTGATTTTTGAGAATTTTTTCGGTTGAAGGTGTTTCACGTTTTTTCCATACAAAGTATGTTCGACAATTTTCTTTTATATGGGGACAGTGCCAGCAAAAAAAATTGCCAAAAATCAACGGAATTTTTTAGCAGCTTGAAACTTGCACTTCTTCAGACTAGAATTGAATGGGCTATAAAACTGCATACCAGAATTTTCTCTGAAGATTCTGATTAAAAAGTTTGATATTTTGGTGAAAATTTACAGAATTTTAATAATTTTTGTACAAAGGTTGAAATCTGAATTTATTCGTACGCACTCCTATTATTTTGTGGACCACTGTATGTATGTACATTAGGGTGGGTCAAATTGTTTGGACGAAAATTTTCCGAAATTGGACGATAATTGTTTTCTTCGAAACTTTCTCTTAGAATTATCTGCAGAATCAGAAAATAACATACGATAGAGGAAAAAATTAACCTACCCTAATGTGCATGAATAGTAGAACTGCTGGAACTAGAACATTTTTATTAATTTTAGATCGAAATACTGAAACATTTTCCATTGCAGAAAATTACTGGAAAAAATATAAGTAAAAGTGAATCATGGCCAGGTTCGGCGGCTTTCGGCCGCATTGAGAGTGATGCTAGATGAGCTGATTTGAGTGGGCAAGTGAAAAAGTAAAAAGTAGTTAGTGTCGTCGGGGCATCCCATTCAAATTGGACTGAACAGTTTAGTCTCCAGAATGGAGCCTCCAAAATGGAGTTGTGTCAAAGCATAGCGAGCCTCGCGAAACAACTTGCGCTCTTCATTGTGGTATGTTGGAATTCAAGGGCCGAGAGTTGAGGAAGGTGTTGATTGATGCTCGCTGAATGGTCTGCTTATAATACATACACTATCAGGGCAATTCTGGCAACTGTCTTTAAACTCACCACAGCCTTTCGAAAGACAAAAGTCTTTCGTAAGACAATTGTCAATTCTGGCAACTATCTTGAAAGCTCTTTACTGCTGCTCGCCTTTTAGCAATCAGTTCTTTTTTAATAAAATTAAATAAAAAGCATACATTTTTCATTTTAAAACAATAAAAATTAATAAATAAAATAATATTAGAAAAAGAAAAAAAAATTAACCAAAAAAGAAGAAATACTATACTTGAAAGTTAAATTAGTTTAAAAATATTTTTATTAAAAGTAGAAAACAAAACAACTAAAAATATTTAATAAGTTCCTAAAAATTTAAATAAAAAAATATATGTATTTATTTTTCTTTTTAAAACAATAAAATATAAAAATTAAAAGAAAATGAAATTAACAAAAGAATAACAAATTAAATAAGATAGAAAAAAATAAGATAAATTTCTAAAAATACCTGCTTAAATGAAATAAAAAAATTATAATTTTCCCTTTTACACAATAAAATCTAAAAATTAAAAGAAAATAACTAAAAAAATATTTAAAAGCTAAAAGAATAAAATAAGTTCCTAAAAGCTAAATGACATTAAAAAATACTATTTTTAAAACCGTAACAACCAAGCTAGTAAAGAAAATGAAATTAAGAAACAAATTTATTAGAAAATAAAAGAAATACATAAAATAATTTAAAAAAAATTTAATTACATTAAAAGGTATTTATCTATGTACCTATTTCTTTTTTAAAAATAAAAAATCTGAAAAAAATTAATATAGAAAAAATGTAGACGGTTATAGTGACTAAATCATATACAATGTACAAATAATTTCTCTCAAAATATCAAAATAGCTTTTCACCACGAGCGGTGATTGAGAAATTTTTTTTCTAAGACTTTTGTGCTGGAATAACAAAAATCTTTCGAATTATCGTGCCATCTGCCTTACAAAAGACACTACTATGTT
Source organism: Rhagoletis zephyria (assembly GCF_001687245.7). Lineage (NCBI taxonomy): Eukaryota > Metazoa > Arthropoda > Insecta > Diptera > Tephritidae > Rhagoletis > Rhagoletis zephyria. Next base: position 14,878 of record NW_016165799.1, on the reverse strand, counting down.
AAGCAGAATTGCCCTGTATATTTGTATTGCCGGTCTGGTTCAGCGGATGGTGTTTTCTTATGCCCAAGACAATCGGTTCTACATGATTGAGTGTGTGTAAACGATCTAATCTTGTTAGGACCCCATTAAGTCTGAATTTTTCAGCTGTTTTTTATTTTACTTGTAATACAAAATAATTCGAATATATGTAAAATAACACCGGTTTCTGCGGTTTTTTTCTTAATTTGAAAATATGAGAAATCGGTTTTTTTTTTTAATAGCCATTTTTCTAATAACCCGAAAACCGGTTGGCGAAAGAAGGTACACACTAGTACATACAGAGTTCAGGGTTGCTCGGTTTGCCGTCGACTGCCAAAAGTTGAACGCAAGCCTACTTTGGCTTAGTCGATGCTTGTCGACTGCGGCCGGTTGAATTTCTATTTACACGGGTCGCCTTTGGTTGAACGACAAAAATCCAACTGTGTAAACGCAGAGACATGAACCGCTGTTATTGCCTGATTATCCGAAAAATAGCCTTTATTTCTGAGGTCAACAGACATTTCTATGTGCTTGTGCCAAGGAGTGAAAAACTCTGTCCGAACCTGTACATTTGTGCAGTCCCTTTTGGCGTAATAACTTCTTTAGTGATATGCATTGAATACACCACCTGATATCAAAGCCTAATTACGAGTCATAATTAGAGAAGTTAATATAAAATAGTAGCGCCAGCTTCTCCGTTAGATTGTTGGTCCGACTGGCATCATTTATCTTCAGAAAAAAATTGGTTGGAGCGCTGCTTTGAGAATATTTGTGGACTCCACTTGCCAGTGAAAAGAGCACGTCTAGTCCACACCAAGTTTTTCAGTCGTTGTGGCTTTCGGAGTTTACACTGACATATAAAACTTATAGCTGAGTGGAGAGCTGAAGCCTGAAAAGCGTTGAATACCTAAAAAGATTGGCGCGTAATGTTTTAAATTTATACATTTTGAGCACTGGTAATAGGACTGGACTCCAACCAACGATTTTTCTCATGGCTGCAGTATAGAGAAGAAAATTAAGAGTAGTTATCAAACAGCCCACGGCAAGGTGCGAAACTGATTCCTAATAATACATCTCGCTCACTTTTCTGAATAAGTAATCAAGCAGACAAAAGTGTTCATCATTAGATGAAATTAATTTTAAATTTACCCAATAAGTCCTCAGCACTCTCCTCACTACTAGGTACTTAATCGCTTCGTAATTGCTGCCCCGTTGCCCACGCCACTTTTATCCTTCACCCTCCCACGGCAGCACTTTGCATATATCCAAGAGCCAAGTTAAAAGCGAAGAAATCAAATTCCACTCAGAGCAAGAAAAATCTTACTAATGAAGGGATAATTATGACAAGGCAAAATGTCAAGGATCATAAAGGCACACACAAACAATGACGCGCTCGAGAATGTGAGTGGAAGAAGTAGATATCCTTCGAAAGTACAATGGCACATAAGGCAAAGTGTGGAGAAATGTCTTGAAGAGCAACTGTATAAGTAGTAAAAGCTGCGCAAAGAATTAGACGCATTAAGGATAATCGAAATTAAGGAATCAGCCAGAAGCAGAAGAAGCCGCATCAGCAGCAGAAAAGCAGCACAGCGGGAGACGAATGGCCGCCACTTAACTATGTACATACATACATCCCAACAAACGGCAGGACGATGGCGAGAAGTAACGGTGAGTGGTTAGCAGTTACTGTATCCGCGCAAGGAGCGAGCGAGTGAGCAGGAAAAAGCTACGCTGAAAGCGCTAAGTGCGACAGAGAGCCCAATGGCACCAGCAACAACAAAAAACTGCACTAAATGCAAGGGGAGGGGCATGAATGTTGAGAAAAATTTGTTCGCTAGAAAAAAATGGCAAGTGAGTGAATAAATGAAAGAAAAGAAGAAAAATAGAACATAGCAACAAACGCAAAAACAAATGCAAAAGCAAACACAGCTGCTATGGACGATGAACAACAAAAACAAGCACACCACACCATACCAGGCCTGCTAACGAAGCAAATGAGGGTTTTTTGCTGTTGGCTTCACTGCAATTTAACTGCAGGTAAACGTTGTCGCAATCAGTGTGAAGAGCGCAACAACAAAAATAAATGTAAAAATAGCCATGTGTGGAAGAGAGCGCGAGCATGCAAAGCACAGTTAGAGCTGACTAGTATTGTAGTGTTTGGTGTGTGTATGTGTGCAGTCTCAGCTTAGTTTGTGTGTTTATTTGCTTGAAGGTACTACGGCTGTGCTGGCCATGGCGTGGGTGGCTGGCTAGCTGCCTGGTGTGTATGTTTGCGAATCTGTTGTTTAGTGGTTGGTTGACTTGTTTTGACTTTTTTACTATGCTCTAGTGGCTGTTAGCTGTTAGTGTTGCGGTTTATTTATGTACTTACCTTTAGCGGGCAGTTGAAGATTTCTTTTCTTACTGAAAATGTCATTTAATTTTTAATGAAATTCCTTTTGACAATGGTAATGGGACGAACAATGAATTCAATGCAATTTGCAAAGAGGATTTGTAATGCCAAATTGTGGTAGAATAATAGCTAAGTAATTTTATGTCATCCTTCAACCTGTACAGGCGTAATTTTTCGGCAAAAGCAGCTGAAAGTAATTTTTGTGTTTAGGTTGTTTTGTATTTTCCACTTTTACATTAAATTGTGTAAAAACAACAAATTACCCAAAAAGGGATATTTTATATAATGAGCACATTTTAGGTAAAAAAGTATCCAATTCACTTCGCACTTGCCAAGTGTTTAAATATTACGCAAAATAAGAATTTCCCTTAGAGGCAAAAATATCCCCATTAAATATTTGTTTGTTGTAGTTATCCGAAAATAATAAGAATTGCAGTAGATTTTTAGTATAAACAAATTAAAGACTAAAAACCTCTGTTTTTTTTCTTAATTCCCATTTCTAAAGAAAATCATGCAGAAATATGTTTTTACAGAACGGAAAAGCAAAAACATAACAGAAATCTAAAAATTTTCCCAATAAGGATATTTTAAATTACTCAAATTAACTTAAATTTAGACCAAATGTAAGAAATTTATTTTGTGAATACCAGGTATTGAAATATTATTCACAAAAACATCCCCATAAGAAGTTCCTGAACTCTATCATTGTAAAAAAGTTCTCACAAAGAAATTTTCAACATTAACTAAATAATGCACTTCTCCGAAAATAATATGTAACTGCAGAAAAATTTCAAATAAGGCATTTGTAATCCAAAACTAAGCTGAGATTTAAAGATAACCTTCTGCATTTAATTCACCGAAAAAAGTTATTTAGAAAAGCGATTCAAGTTTTTCAAAATCTAAATTGTTTTATCAAACGCTAAATATATTAAAAAAATGGAAATTTTTAATACTAACATATTTTTAAATATCTAAAAATTTCCCAAAAAGAGACAATTTTTCCATATTCCTGACATACATACAAAACCAGCTCACTTTGAACATATCAAAAACTAAAAATTTCCTAAAAAGGGAAATTTTATATTTTGGGAATCTTTTTACTGCTATAAACACATTTTTCATTAAGATGCATCAAATTTATTTAGGTCATGCCAAGCACTGAAAATAAAAAATTCTTTGAAAAAAAATACCCAAGGGAAATTTCAAATTCCAATGAAATTTGCCAAAAAAATTGCTTTATATAGCCGGCCATTTTTTAACTGACGCAGAGAAAATATTTTTGTGATATGTACGATCATTTTTTACATTTTCGGAGATTTTTTTTTCTAAATCTAAAACGTTTTAATAAAATTCAAAATAGTGCCTATGAAGGAAATTGTATAATGAGCACTTTTTGATCTAACTGTACTACACTTATTCAGTTCATGTCAACTACTGAAAAATTTCTAAAATATAAAAATTCTCCTTCGAAAAAAATTCCAAGGGAAATTTTCCGTACTAATGAAGTCTTCCTAAAACTGATACATAAGTACAGTTTCAAATTAAGCAAAGTAAAAGGTAAATACTTCCCTTCATCACATAGTTAACAAATGTATAAATGAACTAAAGAACAAAACCAGAGCATTTTTTTTGCAAAAGTTTTATTTTCAAAAAAGAAAAAAAAGATCCCAAAATGGTAAATTTTTTATTTGCTGGTTTTTTGCTAAAATTGACTAAGCTCAACTTCTCAAACCAAAAAAAATTCTAAAAAATTCCGCTTTGTAAAATAAAATAAATCCTCAAATGGAAATTTCCCGCCATACTTTTGTGAATATACATATTCATAATAGGGTTGAAAGAATACCTCAGAATACGTTAGAATGCGTTTCGTTATCAAAAAAGTTGAATTTTTAAAAATACAAAAAGATTCCCAAAAAAAGGAAATTTTGTTTTTGCACAGGTTTTTAGTAAAACAGCGCAAAATTCACTTTTCTCAAGCCAAAACTAAAATATAGGTGGAAATAAAAATTTCCCTTAAAAAGTCCTTAAAAGGAAATATTTCAATCTAATAAATTTTGTAGAGAAAGGTTTTGCATTCTATGGTTTATTCAAGTAAAAAATTTCCCAAGGGGAAATTTTCAATTTTTATAGGTTAAAAAAAAGAATGATAATTGTGGTATTCTTTAAAATATGTCGAAAAAATGGATAAATTTGACGGTTTCATTCCTATTTTTAGGCAACTTAAAGTGAGTGTATGATGTCAGATTTCCCATCATAAACAGACAAACATATGTATTTTAATACATAAATATGCACATGCACATATGTATATATTTACATGTTTGCTTGTTTGTATGTACATATGTACATATGTATGTATGTATTTAGGTTTATATCCTTAAGGAATAAAAACTGCTACATTTGCACATTGCAAAGATAACGAGGATAATAATTGCGCGTCGCATAATTATGGCGGTAGTTGGGCGCAAACGTAAATGTGTATGTACAAACATACATTACATCTTTGTGCCTCTGTGTATAAAAAATAGCGCACACACATTTCATGCATGCATGTAGCCAACCATTCAATCAGTCAGTCATATGAATCTATCCATACATAAGTATGGTTGTTTCTGTTCATCAAACTGCCATTATGCCTGCAGCTGTCCCCCTTACATATCTACTTTTTTTTAATAAACGAGCTCTACTAACTTGTTGTTATTGCATGATTTTCACTACCACCAGCACCACTACCACCACTGGCACCACCATCATCAGCATTACCATCGCTTTATTTATTTATTTTTTCTTCGGTCGCTTCTCCTCCCCTGTGCTGATTTATTATTACGACGATGATGATTATTATTATGATTGCTTGAGTGGGAAAAAGTGAAAAAATGGAAATCAGACCGCCATTAAAAATCAACATCAGCTCTTTACTACTTCCCGCTCCCCACCTCATTACCATGCTGCTTAACATTGTTGGCTTCATTTGCGTGTGTCGCATCCTCTCGCTCGCAGCAGTTACTACAATTTTATACTCTTGCAAAATGTCCTTCGCTTCTTTCGATTGTGTGCTACAAAAGTTTCTATGCAGTGCTTTTTTTTACTGAAATATTATTTTTTTTTGTCCTTCTTATTATACTTCTGCTTTTATAGCAAATCAGCGCTTGTGTCAGAAACTAACAAATCGCATTGTATTTGAATGTTGAATACTGAATGTTTTGGGTGGCGGGTGCTCTGTCAAAGGGGTTACTTCAAACTGGCACAATGCAAAAATATGAAAAGAGGAAAATTATGCATATCCTTTGGTGTTTGATTGTTGCAATGCAAATAATAAGGCATAAAGTGTGTTGAGTAGTGGAAAAAAATAGAAAAGCGAATATGTGATTTGTACCCTTTGCTTGGAAATAGTAGGACGACAGTTTCGAGAGTAAAAAAATATATTTATTTGAGTTACTAAAATTTAACTTTAGTAAATTTTTTCGTTATGGAAAACTTTTGCATATTTTTTGAAAAACTAAAAATTTTCCAAACAGGAAGTTTTGATCCTGGAGCAGGTTTTTGGTTGAAATAAATCAATTTCCCCGAAATTTTTCCTTTTGGGAAATTTTCAATTCCTATGCAATTCTTTAGAGCAGTCGTAATTGGAATAAAGTTTAAACTAAAACAAGGTAAAAGGGAGACATTTTTCACATAGGACTGTTGAAATTTCGTGAAACAATAATGAACAAGTTTTCCGGATGACTCACTCAATCTGTGGTAAATTTTCACTTTTTTTACTAGATAATAAAAAATCCTCAAAAAAAAATTTTATTTGTAGATCAAGTTTTGAGTTAAAATCTAAATAGTACTAAACAAATACAAAATTCCTTTTGAGAATTCTTCGGTAACTATGGAATTTTTGCCCGAAATGAGAGATGTGGTGAATTTCAAATCAAAGCATGTTGAAAAGTAAGCTCTTTCCAAATTTAACTTCTAAAATTATGGAAAAAATATTTCGATTACATTTGTATATAGAACAGTTTTCCTACGTTTTTATTTTATTCCATCAGAAATCATTACTTCTTAACGAAAAGGTAAATTTTTTGAAAGAATAAAAATTTCCCGGAATGGGAATTTTTTTTCGGTAGCAGTCCTTTAGTTAAAATATACACCAAATATATCCCAGATTTATACCAAGTACCGAAATTTTACTAAAAATAAAACAACGCATTTGGGAATTTTTTCAATTCATATCCCTTACAAAAAATAGTACTAAAAATAAAAATTTATTTTGGAATTTTCCGGTGCTTATAAAATAGTAGGTTTTTTTTTATAACATTTTGGAAAAAAGTCTATGTGTATCGATTACTTAGGCTTCACTACATTTGCAGGTAAAGTAGGATTTTTTTAAATTTTGGAAAAAAGTTTATGTGTATCTCTTACTAAGGCAGGTAATGTAATACATACATATGTATGTTGGAACTTCTTTTATTCCAATTATATTTTACCACATTTTCAGTAAACAAATTATTGAATATCTATCGTTTTCTAATGCTTCCCTCGTTGTAGGAGAAATTTCCTTTCTCCAGTTTTTAGTTAACACTATTTACTTAAAAACTTTTCATTTTTCGCAATGGAAAATAATATTCTTTCAAAAATTTAAAATTTCTTAAAAGGGAAATTTTGTTTTTGCGGCATAAGTTTTATTTAGCTACGACAAATCCTCCAAGTGTGTATCAAATAATGAAAAACTGCTATAAAAAAAAATTTCCCTTTGGGAAATTCAAAATTCCTATGCACTTTTTTTTCAAAGAAATTAAAAATGTAATGCATTCCAAATTGAAGCAAAGCCAATGTGGTACTTTTAGGCAAATATAAGTTAATAGAATTTTTTTATTCAATACTTTTGTGCTCCAAGGCGTTCTTATAAATATGTACGTGGACCATGCGCATCACGTGACGCCTTTGAATGAAACGTGAAGAAACGACTGGAGTGGAAGAAATTTCATAGTTAAAGGTCTGCATCAAAGTAAAAATTCTCAAGAATACAGAAGAGAAGGACGAGGAAACCAAAGTACGACAGGACAGTAGACATTTTCAGATGGTAGGACTACAACCATATGCGCTGTAAGAAGGATAGTTTACTACTATCTTCTCGAAACGGGATAACGCTCTAAGCTTACCTGAAACAGTCAAAACAATTCAATAAAGTAATCGAATTCCACTGATTGCGACACTTTTTAAGAAAGTACTTAGCACTCATGATTTTCGAAGCAATAAGAATTGGAATATAGAAAAAGGGGTTAGCCATTCTACATTGTTTGTAAAGAACAAATGTAAAAGCGATTCTCCACTTCCTTGAAATGAAATAACGAAATTGTTGCCCACACTTGAAAATAACTAAATGANATTAGAAATTCGTTTGAAATTTATGCCGCCAACGAATCAGTAAATCACTGAACCACGCAACCAACCCACACTCAATCAGCCAGTCAACCAAATCAATCAACTAACTCAGCAATCAAGCAACCAACCAAGCTTCCAACCGACTAAGCATTCGGGGTTATTCAGCAACTCATTTAGTTGATCGAGTTTAATGAATATCAGCATCGAATTCGCACACATAAAACGCAAGTGAATAACTCGCGAAGTATAGACAAACTGACATACATACATACAAAAATAGATACTTTTGCATATTTTAAATGCGGTTTGAGGACACACTTGAAGAAATCTATATACCCAGCGGCGCAGTGAAGTGCTATAAATGTAAAACGATTTTGAAAAAATCTGCGAATTAAAAAAAAAATGCAATTTTTTTCTTAACGAAAAGGAGTAAGAGACAATAAAAATGAGAAGAAAATTATGAAAAGTTAAAAAAAAAATAGAATCGAACGACCTCGCTTAGGCATACTTCACACGACGAGTGCGTGTGTGCTTTAAGTCAGCCCGTTCAAGTGATGCAAAAGTACGTACATACGAATAATACTTATGCTGTTACGTGTTTGCTTGACTCCCATGCTTGTCGCATGCTTGATAAGTTGACGAGGTTTTCCAGGATATTAAACGTTACGTTAATGAGGACGATTATGTCGATGAATTTTGAGCGATGTTGACGGGGGAAATGTAGAAAGCGAGATGAGCTACACCAGCCGGAGTTGGGCCAACTGGCTGACTTGCTGATGTTCAAATCAAACATACTTAGAAACAACCAGCACCAAACCAACACCCCACCAACGCCAATAACAGCTAGCAAGCGGTAGTTACTCAGTTTGTCAGTCCATCAGCCAGTCAGTCAACGCTCCAACCAGTGTTGCCACGGACACATTTTTGTACCTAACAAAATTTCCTACCCAAAGCCACCCAAAACCTACTGAAAATTTATTTTGAGTTTTTATTTATTTTTTTCAAAGATAAAATAACATTTAGTAAAACTAAAGCAGCAGGTACAATGAAAACAAATTAACTGCGTAAAAAATTTTTTTTTTTCTGTACCGGCTTATACAAATGTATGTCAGGAATACTCGCAATAAGATCTTTTGTGCTAAACCCAGCCCACAAAACTTGTAGTCCGTANGTTCTAAGATTCTCCCGGCCAAGTTCAAGGAGTCTTTGGGAGTTCCTCCTGAAGGAACTTATAATTCTCTTTAATTGTCTCATTACCTTGGACTTCCGCTAGTGAGCAGCAATCTGAGATTTTTCCCAGCCCCTAAGTAGTTCTGCAGTGTATCCTTTAAATATACCGCAGAAAGGCTTAGGACCATGCAAGCGTCTTCGGGCTCCACGCTTTGCGAGACAGTCAGCCCTTTCGTTGCCTTCAAACCCTTCAGGTCTGAGAATCCACCACAGCGTTAGGCTATTATGGGCTCCGAGATGGTTCAGTAGAGTTTTACAACTGCTCCCAAGTCTTGATGCCTTTTAAAAAGAGTCTAAGGCCTTTAACGCTGCCTGACTTTCCTACATAATATTTATTGTGTTCCCATTTGTCCCTCAATGAAGACATTCGCGAACACAGACTTCGTTTTCGAAAACTTCCGCCTGGAACATGGTTGGGTATGTGTCCATTGGGAGACAATAATAACTCGGGATCATCCTGGAATGGCTTGAGAACGTCCAAATGTCCCCGAAGATCTCCACTTGTCATGCTGATCGTATTAGACTGTCGTAGAGCGTTCCAGCAGGCCTCTTTTTTAATCAGGATAGACAAAGGAGGAATGCCTGTAATAACAACAAGCGTTCCTGTGAAGACGACGCGCACCAGTCGGTGTAGCTTGCTTAAGATGGAACTTGCGCTTACTTGCTTAGATTTTGGTCACCAAGCGAGTGCCGCATATGTAACAAAGGTATAAAACGCCCTTGTAGCTTTTGTACAGAGTTACTCCTAGATACTTCGCCCTTTCTGAGAACTCAATTTCTGTCCCTGCCAAGGTGGATCTAGTCAAGTTGACTTTCCTTTATTTTGGTAAATGGGATATATTGGACTTCAGTGGGTTTATTGACAAGCTCTTTCCAGCGGACCACTTTTCAGTACATATGTAGTTTATCATAACTACAAGGTTGTTAAAATGTTTGGATATACATATTTTCTATTTTTCACTAATCGATATTTTTGTCGTGGAACTTACCAAAATTCAATGTAGCCTATCAACCTACCAAATGGAAAAAACCGACCAGTGTGGGTAGGAAAATCGCATGCTTGGTAACACTGGCTCCAACCATCCTTCCGTTTCTTCTATACAACCAAACAGCGCACTGTTTAGCTTCGTTTACCTCATTTTAGTGATGAGTTCAGTTGGTTGATTTGCGAAAGAGCAGGTCGTTAGGGATTCAGGTTGATTGTTGGTGCTGCTGCTACGCCATCTCCGACCCCCCAAGCTGGCTACGTCAGCGGCCTGTTGCCTGATGACTACTTCACTTAATGCAAATTCCAAATTGAGTGCTGCCTAAAGCGTTTTTTGCCTCATTGAATGTGTTCGGCAAAATTTTGCTGTTGGTTCGTTGGCTCATACCCACCACCTCTGCTCTTTAGCCTCTCTTACACAGGCCTGGTACTTGTCCTAATATGTATTGAGCGTAGCAAGCATCCACCCCCAGCGCGCTAAACAATCGTATTCGCTATTACGCCATTTTTTTACCAGCTTCTTCGTAGCTCATCCGCATATCCATTCATCGAGGTCCTTACATTATTTTATAGCCTCATTTTGCTTGCGAACGCCATTGCAGTGTTGTTGCACCTGTTCGATTTTTTTCTATGTAGTGCGGTATAATGAATCAGTTGAAGCACTTAATGCTGGTTAGCGATATGCATACGCTGTTTGTTGTACTCCCACGAGTTGAAGGACTCTACTGGCTGGCTGGTTGGCTGGTTGGAATGGTTGACTGGCTGAGGAGGTTTTTGTATGCGTAAGTTTTCGTCCTCCAACTCTTCAAGTGTTGGTATTCTCGTTATTAATGCGATGCTTAACGATGCGCTTGCATAATGCATTAAATGTGGAATAGATACTTAGTATTATGTGTGATCAAATTAAGTAGGATATGTTGAGTGCGCTTGCACAGGGGGAGCTATGCGCTGATTGAGTTTACATGCTATGCATTTTATAAGAATCAGGCACAATTTCAGAGAGTTATTCTGTGAAAAATTTGAAGCTTACGACAGGCGAAAGCTTCGGGGTCCAGCTGCCAACGCAGCTCAAATCCTTGAAGATTCTGCTAAAGGAAACTTACCGGGTACATAGGTTGATATAATTCGAGAGAATAGCCAACATTTCCCTAACTGCTTAGCTAAAGCAAAAAAGTTACCGCCCTGATTACTTACAAATTCCAGAGAGCTCCAGTTCCATTTTCAGTCTTTGGGAGGTTGGTATAGAAAGGTTTTAGCGAGTTCCCCAAAAAAGTGTGTGAATCTCTTCTTTGCTCCATTGTAGGAATGGTTACTGAAAGTAATGTAAACCCAAAGTGTCTTAGTCGGTATCAGACCCCAAGCCTTATCAAAGACCTTTCCGACACTTTTCGAAAAATTTCAGGGTTCTATTCAACATCAGTTTGACTTGGGTTTTCTACATACTTAGGCTTGGTTGGTTGGTAGAAGCATCGCCTGAGTATATTCCCAGAACCCAATTACTGCTGATAGCACCATTTTGATACGCTTTCTCTGTGACCCTTGATTTTATCTGCTCTCATGATTCGTTGGGTTCGTAAAATCCCCTAACCCTATACCGTAAGATTTGAGACGGAAAAACTCCCGAGTGTATCGTGCTTTATTCGTGCGAACGCTGGCAACGCGCAAAGATAGTGTAGGACTGTTTCTTTACTTCCCTCAAGATTACAGCTACGGCACCGAGGGTTGCACGGAAGGCCCGTTTTAGCTGCATGCTCACAAATGGGCAAATATCCCGTTATCGTGGCTGTTAATTTGACTATATCTTTCCTCAACCACTTTAGACGTTTTTCTGCCTTCGGCTTGTCATAATGCGGCCATTTGTTCCTCACAGTTTTGCAGGTTTGAAGGTTGTTCCAACCTGTATCAGCCATACGTGTGAATTGCAGATGCAGCTCCGATTTGATGGGTCCGAGTGGGCAGTTTATTGTCTCTGCTTCGGTTTGACAAAAGATGCTCCGGACATAGCCAACTCATCAGCCCTCTCAATTACCTTTATGTTTATAGGGCTGGGAACCCAGATGAGAGAGATTTCTTTTAACTCGGCCGCCGAGCAAACTCGGACTGTTTTAGGTTTGGTTTTGTTGTGGGGGAAGGGCCAGAAGTGCCGCTTGGCTAACTGAAAAATTGTATGCTTTTCGTACTCCTCCGCAATTCCTTTCTAATGCTTCACAGGCCCTTTCGATTCCCATTACATCCGCTTGTAAGATGCTAACAAAGCTATGTAGTCGAAACGAGAATGAGACATTCAACGCTTCAGAGAACACCCCGCACCCATACCGCTTAATTGTTCCGGTAGCTCCTGCACAAGCTGCTCTTTGTACACTGCCTAATTTCCTGACGTTGTATTGCTTATCTAGTGCTGGCCATCACACCAGTTCCTACTGAATATTCTTTTGCAAACATAACAAGCTGTGAAAGCTCTCTCTTCGCGTCTCTCTATAATTGTCTTTCAGCTCAGTTTGGTGTCTAATACGACACCCGAATATTTCACCTCGGAGAACAATGTAAGAGTCGTTCCATTAAGGGAGGAAAGCCTGAATTGTGGTATTTTTGTTTTATTGGTATCAGCTCCGTTTTTCTGTGGTTGACGCCCAGGCCACTTTTTGTGGCCCAGGTGTTTAGTCCTAGCAAAGCTCTCTCTGGGATTTCACTAATCGTTAAGGGGAAGAGAGCTGATACCGCCACCACGACGTTATCTGCATATGCTACACTTTCACTCAATCTTTGTTGAGATCCAGTAGAATGTCGTTCAGTAACATCATCCATAGCAGCGGAGAGAAAACTACCCCTTGGGGAGTGAATCTACCAATGGTTGAAATTATGATTCTGTTTCTAAGCATTCGTATATGTCAGATATTCTCACCTTCACAAGGGATCGAACAATTTATGCTTTGTTCAAAGCAGACTTGTGTCGATTCTAGCAACAAAATGCTGAAAAATTACAGCTAAGGTGATTCCAACAGATCTACGATATTTTTGCGGGTGATGAATTATAGATCTTTGCTCATGGACACAAAATAAAGCAGCAAGTTATGGTTTGGGCATTTCAAAGTGAGAAACCTGACAAAAAGTTTTCCGTAGATTGAACACATCCAAACAAATAGTCACCTGTTTTTTGTTCAAGAGATGCAACCATATCTTTGCCAATACTGAATGTTACATAACAATTTGTTTGTTCGGTGTCTTAAGCAAAGCCAACCACCGAAGAAAGATAATGCTCTATCATGAGTGATGAAGCGAGTTTTTGAGCATTCAAAGTGTGAAATTGATGGCTCTTCTGACTTATAACTCTGAATTGGCACAAAGTTTCTTCCATTTGAGCCTTTAACCCAATCAATTTCTGTTGAATACATACAGTAACTAACTACGATACAATTAGCGCGTTTTGCTACATTTGATGCACTTTCGTGTGATATATTTGCCAGCTTTGTTCATATGTGTCTTCCGAGTGCTTTATGCCTAATAGACGCTAGACCTGGGCATTCACAAGGAAATTCTGGGCGCTTTCTTCGCTACATTCTAATTAACAGTTGCAGCAAGGTCCATTATATGGGATCCCCATACTCTGCATACCCCATACTCTGCATGGGATCCCCATACTCACTGCAGATTTCATGTCTATTTTAGGTAGAGATATACATCGATTAAGTGAAAATTGTATTTAACGCTTCTGTCGAGCAGGAGGACCTTAGTTCATAATATCGTTTTTTTTTCAAGAATATTTTGAAATACTATAAAACCATTCTCAGGGATTTATAATTGCTTTTTTCATAGTTGGTTCGATGAGTGATGGTAGAAATGTGCCTTCACAGCTTTGTGTAACACAGTGATTCGAGGTACTCGAGCTTAGACCTTTTTTGAGTTCCCGTCCGTTTGATGAAGATGAGCGTAACTCAAAGTTATTGTAGGTTTCGAGTTCCCATCTCGTCCAGCGTCATCATCTCTGTTTTCAATTTAGTGTTCGGAATTCTTCGAACAGAGTTTAAATTTCCGCATATCTATCGAAGCAGGCAAATATTTTATGCATTTGACTCGTCTCATGAACTGTTTATGGAAGACCAAACTTCCTTAAAATACATATATTCTTATCACACCTTCCAGCGCACAAAACATAATCCCGAAACGGCCGATTTTGAAAAAATTATGCCTGCATTTCTCAAAAATTGGAGGCGCATTCTTCGAAGTACAGATCATTTACACAAACCCTTCTGATTGGAGTATATCTCTTCCCTATCTGCACAGGTTTAGGAAGAATCTTTAGTTTGAGTTCGTAAGCCAAATGTTCAGAGTCTATGTGCAACCGGAGGAATCTGTGCTTAGAGTATAGAAAGTTTAGTTCCAGTCCCACTTACTACATATTTATTTGCTTTTATAGCGCATTCGCAGTTTCTTTCTCGAATTAACAAGCGAAAGTGGAAAGCTAAACAAAAATATAAAACGAAACCGTGGAAAAAATTTTATTATTTGAAAGTTTCCAATTTCTTTAATTGCTGTTTCATGAAGATGACTAATTTTGGCACTCAAATAACTACAAAACATCGTTTTTCCCTAGGTTAATAAAACTTACCTCATCATCATCATATTTTGGCGATTACACTTTTGCTAAGTGTTGGGCCGAGCTTCTCCTCCAATTAGTGGTATGCGCCTTGATGTTGTTACATAATGAGGAGAGACCTACAGTTTTACGCCGAATCTGAACGGCAAATGGATTTCATGAAAAGCTTTTTCATGGAAGAAATACACTCGGTGGTGGTTTCCTAGACCTTCTAGATGCATTTCTGCATTAAAAAGAAAATTTTGAAAACAATTTCGCTTACGTTATTTTGGCGGTTAGGGCTCGATAT
>NW_016165798.1:0-26330 GCF_001687245.7 Rhagoletis zephyria | reverse complement strand
TCCTAAATAATACCCAAAAACAAACACATATAAAAATCCAGAAAATATTGCAGAATTTTGTGAATGCATTTCGGTGGGGTTTTATTTTGTTTTTTTTTTTTTTTTGCATTTCTTTGTTTGCGTGTGTGTCGACAAATAGCTGAAACTACTACTGTACAATAAAATTCCTCTTTCTGTTTACAAATTGACTACACAAATACCTAAAAATACGCCTAGCGCGCACACCTTTCTGTGAGTGGTTGCGCCGCTGAATTTTCGCTTTATGTTAACACTCCAGAATGCGCAAATANGTCACATTCGCGCTTTGGAATAGAAATTTGTTTGTTGGTTACATACAAATCTATACGCATGTACATATGTATGTACTTATGAATTTACTTGCCTCATTTTCCATGAGCCAGGGACGTGTGGCTAATGAATTTTTGGAAAATTTTGCTGCTTCGCTTCCCATTGGATTGATGGGTTGTTTTTCGTTGATGGCAAATTGCTACAAAGCTGGTATTATTGGTATATGGAGCAATGTAAGTACATACTTAATTTTTCAAAATTCCATTAAGAGGAGGAAATTCTTTTAAAAATGCGGTAAGCATATACCGTTCATACAGTTTTACATAATGAGAAAGTATTTTCATTGCAGAAATACACTCGTAGGCTTGCCAATATCTGCGACCGCTATTCGATATTTGGTGTGTAACCGTTTAGTTTCGAAATGGTCCCAAAAAGACCTCGTTGCTATTTCCGAACCATTCCTCAACTATACCCGAAAAAGTCCTGAACAAATCCAGAACTATTCCCGAAATCAAGAAGTCCTTAGCTATTCCCGAACTCCCGAAATAGTTCCGAAATGGTCCTGAAGAAGTCTTGAATAAGACCCTGGCCCCGTGCTAGCCCCGACCGTTTACCGAACTAGCACCAAAATGGTCCCAAACTTGACCCGAAATGGTCCGAAAATAGTCCCGAACTAATACCGAACTACACCCGAAATGATCCCAAACTTGACCCGAAATAGTTCCGAAATAGTCTAAAAATTGTGTCGAAAAAAATCCGAACAAGCAAAACTTATTTAACTGACTATTTTTCAGGTGTGCAGCCGGTCTAATTTATTGTTGATAAGCTTAATTCTCTTTAAAAGAGATATTGAGAAAGCTCATGCAGCAGTAACTCGCGCGATTTGTGGTTATCAGGGTAATTCTGGCTAAGATATTTGCAAATACTTTGTAAGACAATAGGAATTAGGATTAGGATTAAGTTTTTATAAAATATTTTTATTTTATACCTGCATTTAGTTTTTTGAAACTTATTTTATTTATTTTGTTTCTAATTTTTTAACTTAATTTCGTTTTCAAATTTTAATTTTTTAATATTGTTGTTTTCAAAAAATATTTTCAATTTAATTTAATTTTTATTAACTTATTCTATTTCTTTTTTCTTTTTTTTAATTATTATTACTTTTGATTTAATTTTCTTTAAATGTTTAGTTTTTATAGTTTTAAAAGGAACAATATATACCTACCTGTGTAGCTACTTCTTACATTAAATTTTAAGAAAACTGGTTGCAGAAAGACTCCAAAAAAAACTCTAAGACCTCCTAGTTAGCAGATCTTTCAATTTGTCTCTCATCAATGCTTCAATCGATAATATGGATAAATGGGATTAATAATAATAGATTGGCGCTTACACATATCGCTAGCTTAGAGTGAAAAGTTGCTAAGTCCACTTTTTATGAAAACTCATATTTTGATATAGGAGGCTAAAGAAATTGAATACGCATCGTTTCGAAAATTATAAAGGTATTTATTTTATTTTTTCCTCTTCATAAGCAATAAAAGGAAAATTTGCTAAGTCCAAAAGAAGCACCACAAATCCGATAAGGCCAAAATAATACGACATCTTTTAATAAATATCGAATCCTTCTGATTCTTATGGAGTTTTGCTTTGCTTTAAACGCGCAAAATGTTTGATTCAAAGTCTTGTGAAATAGTTAAAGAAAATGGCTATAGGAAGATTTTTTCCTCTCCTGCAAAATTTTTAAAATGGGACTTAGCAACTTTTCTTTCTAAGCTAGCGATATGTTAGTGTTGGCCGGGCTTCTCATCCGACATGTGGCGTGCGCCTTGATGTTGTCACACAAAGCGGAGGGACCTACAGTTTTACGCCGACTCCGAACGGCGATTGTATTTTTATGAGAAGCTATTTTTCATGGCAGAAATACACTCGGAGGTTTGCCATTGCCTGCCGACGGACGACCGCTGTTAAGAAAAAACCTTTTTTCTATATTTTTTGCGATGTTGCTTTGACCAGGGTTTGAACCCGGGCGTTGCGGAGTGGAAGCGCGCACTGCTTACCACTACACCAAAGCGGCCGACAAATGGGATTAGCGTACCTTAAAATGTAATACTTTTTTTTCTAAAAACCCAGACCTGCGGAAAATATTGCAGACCAGTGGTAGTTGTAAGAAAATCAGTGTACACCGAGTGCAAGACTCACAACCAAAAACTCATCAAATACAAGCCAAATTCCTGCAGTATAAGGGACATATGACAAGATGTTGCATGTGGTTAGGCGCGCCAGCTATTGCTTTGGCGATTTTGAGCGATCAAAGTTAGCAAAGCGAATATTGGAAGCCGGCTACAATTGACGTATCTCAGCTTAGATCGTGTAGAATAAAATTTAGGAGTATGTCTCTACTTTCTTCAAATCGCAAGATATTTATTTATACATGCATGCATATGTATGTATTTCTATAGCGAAATTAATTTATTTTTGGCCTTCAACGTTATCTATTTATCATGATAATATCCCAACATACTTGACACCTATTTTCTATAGCCATAGCATAATATTTGTATCGTCTTCTCATAATACCTTGTTGCCTCGTCCATTTTCCCTTAAAACAATCGTTGCAAAAAGCTCAATAACCTTGCTGATATAAGGTTAATATTTTTTGAAAGTTCATTAACCTGAATGGGAATGCCATTATTTGCTTATTTCTAAAAACTATCACATCTAAATAAATCTACATTTAATGCACTCAATACTGATCTAAAGTAGAGGAGAAGACCATTATATTTTTGGGTTAAATCACCCACTAAGCACTACTAATGCCATCAATAGAATACTCAGTGACCACTTAACTCACACTTTCTACCATCCATAAACATTTCTACAAAAAAAAAAGATGCATATTTTACACTACATAGCATACATAAAAAGCGGATGTCTAGAATGATTAATGATATTTGGCATAAGGAAATCCGAGGGAGCACGGCCTTAAACAGAAATTTAAACCACATTGAAGCAGAGAGTATTTTTTTGACTGATGAAAAATTGCCCCATAGCATACACACACACACATACACACACACACCCACATACGTGTATCCTCATCATGCATGCCAATAATAAAACTTAATCTATTTTCAATATGCTTCTGTTGATAAATTAAGATTTTATCAAGGCAAAAATTTTTAATGCTTCCTAACAACGGCGTGCAAAATACACACAAGAGACCAACCAACTAACTGACAGGACTTGATGATATTGGTATTGCTCCTTCCGCTGTTGCTGCTACACGGCATGGACGTCGCCGACAATGCCACTTAAATAACCAAACATTCAGAATAATAACAATAGGATACATAGCAACATGGAAGAGAAACATGAGTGTGAGTAGATAATGGCCAAATAGTCTATTGCTAAGTGAATGAAGCTTTGCAACTGGACGAACAATGCTTGTTATTGGTGGACTTGGTTGTTTGCTGCTGAGTAGCAAGGGAAAAATCAATGCGCTGCTGGGAATAGGAAGTACGAAGACCCAGCACAGAGGCAGGCAGCCAGGCAGTTATACATGCTGCTGTCAGATCGTATCTCCAAACTGACCCACACGGCGTATACGCAATCAATTTTGCCATTAACATCGGGTGTAAGTTAGCCGTAAGTTATTTGGGCTCGCCGCCATTGTTGCTGCTGCTGCTGCTGCTGCTTTTTCTTGTGTGGTACGCGCGTGTTAGGTTTCAATTACAAGCAATGGAAAATTATACACAATTGCAGGATGTGCGTGGCTATGGCTTTATTAAGATTGCTTTTGGATATTGAAGGTACTATGTACGAAGGTGTGTGTGTGTGTGTGTGTGTGTGTGTGTGTGTGTGTGCAGCATGAAACAAATCAAGCATAACGTATCTAAGTTTCTCATTGAAATGGAAATTTAATTGTTTTCTTAACGCAAAACCCTGCTGTGCCACCCTCCATTCCTGCGCAAACACATTTACATTAAGCCAACTCGAACATCAGAGCAGCGTGCATGCTGAGCCTCGTTACAGCTGTGGTAACTAAATACTGAAATAACTTCACGTGCTGCCTGTTAGGCTTCTTTGTGACCGCATGCAGGCTATTGTGTCTACGTAAGAAAAAAATTATATTCAATATTTGGAAAATGTGCGTGAGTAAATGAATGAAAATCATTTTTCTACTACCCGCAGGCGCTTAAAAGACCACACGCAAGCGCTGCGCTATAAGCTTCCATAAGCCTCCAAAAAAAAGGGGAAAAAGTGTATCTTATAACTGCGTGCAAAACACAAATCCTTAAGGATTCAATTTTATGAAGTAAACATAAAACATATGCTTTGACGTCTGCTGCTGCTGCTGCTGCTACTGCGCTTGCTGCTTCTTGGTGTTGGCCTTAAACATTGCCCTATCTATTTCTTTGCTAAATTTTCTACTACCTTCGTGCTTACGAACTTGGTTTCCTTTGGCCATTTTTTCTTTACCCGTATTCTTCTGCCAACAGCTCCTTTATTAGCGCCTTACCTTTCATTCGCCCAAGCTATTGTGTATGCCTTTCTTGTGGCTTTCCATGTGTTGTTGATCATTTCTGCACTCAGCTTACGCTGTCGGCACCTGCCAAATGCTATTTATTTTGCCACATTTCTTTGCTTTCGTTCGACAATGGCCGAATTCTTTTGCCGCAAACAGCTATTAATACTCACAATAGCAGCTAGAAAATATCCAAGTGTGCTTGCATGTATGTAGGTCTAAATATATTTGCAGCCTAATAGAACGACAATAGAGCGCATATACGGGTTTTCCAATATATTTTCCTTAATTCAATATTGGTGTGCGTGGCATTGGCATGTGATTGAACATTACTAGGAAGCGAAGCTTCACGCACGTTCACACAGATATGTATGTATGATGATGTGTATGAATGTATGAATGTTCTACGTATATACACATGCACAAAAATTTTCTTGATTTCTCACGAGATTCTCGTGTATCGAAAAACTCATTACACTCGCGAACTTCTCGATTATGAATTTAAGGAAGCGTATTTAGTTTAGGGTATTTAAACCCTGAACTGTTGAATTTCTTTCAAGCGCAATACTCGTAGCTCTCCAGAATATCAACTATTTAATTTAGAAATCCTTCGGGTTACTTAACTCTGGTCCCTTATACATATATCTAACTCTGGATATTCTGCAAGTGGGCCTAGGAAAAATTACTTTTAGTCCATTTATAGGAACGTAGTATATTAAACAGTTTTTTTTATCTCTTGCCTCGAGCGTGCGCAGATGCTGTATTTTTACCCACCTGGTTATATAAAACAGTTTTTTTATTTCTTCTTTTTTTTTAATTTTCTACCACATGCCATCTATTTGAGGTATTTAATATTCAAATTTAATCTACATTCGGATATAATTAAAGAAATAATAATTAACTAATAGTATTGTAGTAGCAAAATTTAAATTCTATAGCAATTTATTATTGATGCGCGTATAAATACAAATGCTAAAGTGTATCTGTATTAATATCTGTGCATACACATATAGTATGTACATATGTGCTTATAAAACGACATGTGTATACATTAGGGTGGTTTTTAAATGTAGGAAGCAAATTTTTAGATGAGATTTCCTAAGCCTCAACCCTTACGTCGATGCTACTAAAGTCGAAGAAATCACAAAAAAAGAATACAAGGTTCAGATTACCCTTAACCGACTCCAATCGGGACCAGTAGGTACCGATTTTGGGTATTAATTGAAAAAAAATATATATTTTTAATTTTTTGAGTCTCCACTAAAAAATATCGCTCATTTTATTTTAAGAGGACCATCCTAGTACATATATTTGCATATGTACATACACACAAATGTTTAAAATTATACATATTTACCAAATGTCTGACCGCAACTGTCAAATCGCTTCTACAATGTTTCTATGAGCATTTGTTGTTGTTATTGTTTTTCATTGCTGTTGTTACTACTACAAAGAAGCTTATTTTGCATTTCAATAAGGGTTATCTCAAAACTCAGACAGACAGACAGTCATGATCAGATGCTTTCTATAAATTTATTTGCTTGTGTGGTCTAGGGTATCTACATGTAGTACTATAAATACATATATGTACCTATTAACTACCATATACGTACGTACGCACATACATATAAAACCACATAGGCAAGCGTCAAAATGTCTCTCAAGGGAATTCGTGCGTGCTGAGATTTACATATTTTTTCACATGCATAAGCAAAGATTTGTTTCGTATTCATACTAAAATATATGTATGTATGTAGGTATGTTTGCACAAAAATTAAAATTTGTAAACATTTGCGCTTGAGAGACAAATGTGCGTGTTGAAGTTAGCTTCCGAGGCGACATTATTGTCCTTACTATTTTTCTGTTTGTTTTATATTACTCAACTTTAAATTCGAGATAAATATTGTTCCCCTCTATATTTTTCTTTAACCCTTTTTTGCAGGGAATCAAAGTAAGCTAAGACATTTTTTTTAAGTACTTGAATTTTGATGGATGTTCTCTTTTCACTGCAAGTTGAACTATTTTAATATCTATTGCAAAATTTTATACAGACAAGACTAAAAAGTATAATGTAAGTAAAATAAAATAAAAATTTTAATATATACCGCTTTTATAAATCGACTAAAAAAGTAGAAAATAATATTTCTCAGTCCCACAGAATCTGTTTTGATAACTTTTGGTATTGAAATTTTAGCAAAGTCATTATAACCCATTTATGAGATTGAAAACGAAAAGCGTTTTCGATGTTGCTTTGACCAGGGTTTGAACGCCAGGCGCGGCGGAGTGGAAGCACGCACTGCTTACCACTACACCACAGCGAGAAATATTCAAATTGGTTATGGCCAATTTATTAAAAGTCAAGAAAATGGTAAAATTTTCTATCGGGTGCAAAACTGAAACAATCTAGCAGCTACGTTTTGTTTGTAATTTTCTCCTTTATCGGCTTGTATTAATTATTGTTTTTATGGCCTTCTGATGAAATAAATAATGGAAGTGTGAAATGCGAACCTAGATTACAAAAAAGTCTTCATATATTGCGAATATATCGCAAGAAAATTCACATTATTTATAACTGTTCCGGTTTTGCCTCTCAGTGTATACTTACAATAGAAACACACAAATGTTTGTAAGTAGCTGGCATTTTTTCCACTTACCACTTTTCATGTGAAATCTTTCTGCAATTTTTCTTTCCATTGCCGCTCAAAGAATCCAACATTTGCGTTGTTTTTTTTTTGCCGCAATGCCAAATCAGCGCCATAACTTATGCCATAAACGAGGCCGGCCAGCAGTGCAACTATGTACGAAACATCACTCACTGCTGGCTGGCTAAGGACGCCACAGTTCAGATTGTCACTGTGTGTCTGCTCATGTGAGTGCATGGTCTTATGTATGCAACAATCATATGAGTACAAGAATAACAAATGTAGCTGTTTTTGTGTGTGCACTTTACACGACTGCAGTGCAAATGTATCATCGCTAACATTGTGAGGCCCTCTGTCTATCCTTTTTGATAGATGGGTGCTTGGGCAGCCTACTAGATTTGTAGTGCAAAAAAGAGTGACAGCAGCAAAAAAGAGTGAAAACATTAAGAAAAAAAATGTGGTCGTCAATCTTACTTATGAGTGGCTTTTTTTCTAAAGAAGCATTTTGGAAAATTTGTTTTTTTTAAGGGCAGAGACTCTGACAATAAGTCGTTTCATTACACCGACCATCTAGATATGTATAGTTTATCCACTTTTGCATGGATCTAGTGATCAAGAGAGCATATTTTAGACGAACTTAAATTTGAAATACAGTCGAAAAGTGATTTTCTCGTAAATTGGATAACCTTTATTGAATTCTGATTACAGATTTACATAGATCTTGCGTCTTAGAAGCTGCGATAAAAGACTAATTTACAATTGTTGTAAGTGTGTGGTAAAGTTATGTTAGAACTGCGTTTTAAAAGTAAACATAACCAGCTTGCTTTACTCTGGGTGCCAGGTCACTGTGACCTTTTGATCAGTGTTAGCTCAGACCAAGCATTCCTTGGTTCGCACTATCACTATCTTCCATCGAAGGCACTATCAGAAACTGGCTGAAATACTTCGCACAGCAATGACTAGGTGGCATCAAGGTGCTGCGGGTGGGCAAATCTCAACTTGCCTTCAGTCTCAGAAAATCCATATACTTAGTTGCTTGCTCTCGTTGAGCAGAAGGGACTGCAAAAAACTTGTTTGCACAGC
This sequence comes from Rhagoletis zephyria, assembly GCF_001687245.7. Lineage (NCBI taxonomy): Eukaryota > Metazoa > Arthropoda > Insecta > Diptera > Tephritidae > Rhagoletis > Rhagoletis zephyria. Next base: position 17,792 of record NW_016165798.1, on the reverse strand, counting down.
TGACTGGTCACATCACACTTGGCACGCAAACCCCGATGGTGATAGGCGTACATTAAAACTCCATTTGCCCATCCTGCCTTGAAGAGGATGAGAAGGCGGAACACCTTTTGTGCTGCTGCCACGCTTTTGCAGGAATTAGGTATGAGACATTTAGCCGCGATATGCTGACAGTACTCCTGATTTTTTGACAGCTAAAAAAACCCATCCTGGTATGCTATTACTGCTTCCCATTAAACCTGCATATCTGCAATAAAGGTACCCTGCCGTTTCCTCTTCGTTATCTTTCATGCAAAACGCTGGAAAGAGTAAAGCCAACGCTTGCTTTCTTAACTCTTGTAGCTATAAATACTTTTTTTTTTCACTAAACTTAAGATCACGTATAACTCGCAGATATTTCGGTCGTTTAGATTATTGGTGGGTTTCATGAAATGCAGTCGCTGCGGATTTTGGTCCAGTAAAAATTGGAAAAATTACACAGAGCTTTGGCGGTAAACAGATTTGCTTCTAGATTTCAATGCCTGCTTCATACAGTGTACAAAGCCAGCTTGTTTACCGCTGAGGTACATAAGTACACACCCCGTAAACATACTTTACAAATAAGTCAGTTCTCAGGCTTTGGTCCTTTCAATATAATTCATTACTCATTTGCGTACTTTGAACATTTATAATTGAATTTTGTTTTTTTTTTTCTCAGCTTGTGTCAATTGACGTATCGTTGTAAATACATACCTACACACATATGTATGTACGTATTTGTATCGCAATAGCGATTTTGATCGTCAAAGTAACTAATCGCCGGGGTAACTAATACGCCAGGGTGAACATTTAATCAACGACATTTAAGCTGAAAGATGTTGCATACACAAAGGAGCGTACGATAGTGTCAATATATATACATAGCTGCCATTGCCAACCACATACTACATATAATTTTAGTTTCGACTTTTACACAAACCATACATTTGATGTAGTTTTTTTTTATTGTAATACATCGTCGGTTGCGCAAAGTGAATGAGTGAAAATACATATTGCACGAAATTAGAATTACAATTGCGTAAATCCGCATGGTGCAAACGGAGCTACGCTTTGTGATTTTGTGCTTATATTGCTTTGTATTTTATGGTGGCTACTATTGGACGTTGCTGTCACGTATTTACATATATACATACCTACATACATATATACCTACACACAGTCTACAAAATACTAAGCACTTCAAACAAAAACACAAGGGGTTAACTAAAATGCAATAAACTCTGCTCAGCAGTCGAGTCGGCAATTGATTTAGCAGCACAGAGCCAGCTGGTGCATACAAATGAATATTTGTGGTTTCCCTACAGTGCATACAGCGAGCTAAGCCACAGTTAGGTATCTTAGTTCGTTATGTGGTGTAGTGCTAATGCGAAGCGAGACCGGTTATTAAATGATAGGTCAATTTGTTAGCAGATTTATGAAAACTGCAAGTGGCAAATAAGTAGATTGTGATGCAGTTACTTAGGGCTTTACTTTTACTTCTTAGTAAATTACTGATGCAGATGCTAATTAGTTTCTTAAGTGATACTCCTATTTTGCCAGTTCACTGATGCAGATGCTATTTGATTTTTTTGGGTCATTGGCCTTATGAATAAAATAAATTCGTTTCGGAAAAAAGCATTTGATTTCTTAACATAGTATCCTTTTAGCTCAATTCAAATAACGGGTTTGGTCAAAGGTCTGGCTGCCTTATTTGCTTGCTGAAGGCAGAAACTTCAACTTAACAACAACAATGATTCCATGATCGAACGAAGTGGTACAAGTAGAACTAGTTTTGCTGTACTAAAGTAAAGTGGAAGCAACCTAATTCAAAACTAGTAGTTAATTTAACCGCAGAGTCGACTGATGTCCCACCCACACAGCTTCTTTACCATTTACTATCATTAAAAACCTCTTCAGCTTCGTGTGTTCTGTGTGCTCTACTGCTCGCTGTGTGTCAAATGCAATGGTGTTGGCGTTGGCGTTGGCGGTGGCGGTGCGCAATTTGATTGCACACCTTCTGGCATTCACTCACATTTATTACAATGCCCTTTTGCGACTAGCGGCAGTCGTTGTTAATTTTCCTGCTGCTTTGACTATTTTCGCTTGCCAATTCAATCTGTTTCCATTTGCTACTTGCACTCGTCGAACTCGTCCTTTTTCGCGGCGTGCTGCTAGTACTTTTGTGGCTTTGATTTTTTTTTTGTGCGCAACGAATGCGAAACTTGGTGGGGGGGGATCGTTGATGTCAGCACAAGAGCATTTGCTCGCTCGATTTTTATGTTCAGTTTACTTTGGTTTAGCTGATTGTTTGCTTATTGCACTGTGTTGGTTCATTCGCTATTTGGTTGACCTTGCGTGATGTGATGTGATGACTTAAAGTCCCCCCCACCACAACACGTTTGCACCACCCACAGCCCCCAGCGTAACAACAACATGCGTATGTTGATCCAAGCGAATTGAATGTGAGGGTCGCAGCTTTGGAGATTTGGCAAGACAAAAAAAAATACAATTTCTCCATTTACTTTTTTCCGTTCGCGCAAATGTCAACAGACTATGCGTTGCGCTGCCTAAAACCTTAAATGTAAGGTCATCAGCTCGCCGTTCACCAACCATCAGTCATTGCGGTTGCAGCTTAATTCCCTTTCGCTTTGCAATTAATTCGGTTTCGGCTACAAAATCAGTATGTATTCGAGTGCTAAATATGCAGCGTATACATAAGTGTAAGGCAGCCCCTTGCTCAAGTGCCTGGCTAATTTAAACATAATTAGCCGCTAATACAGAAAAATCTCCAGCTGCTTGTACTCAGTATTCAGTACTCACTACTCAGCTGTGCTGATTATTTACTTTTCGCTGTGCTGTCAGATTGCCGCTGGCAAAGCGCGAAGGACAATACAAATTTGCACAGCCAACAATTGGCACATCCGCGACAACCAATTTCGTCGCATCACTTTGGTTAATGAATGAATTAGTGCTGCCCAAACGTGAGCGGTGAGAGGAGGAAGATATGCTGTTGCTGCTGTATGCTTTGAAGTAAAAACTAAACATTTTTACAATGCTATGGAATATTCCATTCAATTACGATATTTCAATAGAATTTTTCATTAAAATTTTTTTAATTAACATTTTTGCGATTTGTATATTAAAAAAAAGTAGAAATATTGAAAATTCATGTGCATTTAATTTAATTTATTATTTATTGAAACTTCGACTATTTTATCCAATATTTTCATAGAACAAGTGTCTATAGCTCTTTTAGTTTATACATATATGTATGTGAAAAACAAATCGTTATGCTCTCACTCCCTAGGATTTGTTTTAAATTATACCCTTTGTGTTTTTATTCCAAAATAAAAAAAAAATTAAATTTTATCGATATTTTTCGATCGGAAAACTCAGTAGACTGCTTTCGCTGGCACTTAAAATGTGCTCTAAGTAATTTAACTTAGCAACAAGGAATTACGAAATTTGGTAAAGATGTGATAATTCCCACGCCATCTAATCTTGCGGGCAAAAACATTAAATTTCATCCGATTTCGATAAAATTGAGCTTGTAGTCTCTCTTTTATTAGAAAACAGGGATATTATCCCCTGCAAACCATTTTTTTTTCGTCAGAGTATTCTGAATTATAAAGAAATTTTACAGAATTCGATTTTGCTGAATTTTCTAAAATGAAATAAACTGTGCACACTTTGATTCTTTTACGAAATTTCGGAAGACAATCGGTAAAGAAATCAAAATAATTCTGCAATGAGAAAAATCTCTTGCAGAATTTTTTCAGAATTTTCTTTATTTTTCGTACAGAAAGTTCTTTACGAGTTCGAGTCAATCACTTCATAAAATTTTCTTTGAGATTCGAAAAAAATTTTACAGAAATGAGAAACTCCCAAAGATTTCGTTAAGATTTCGGGAACTTTGGTGACATTTTCATAAAAATTTTCGATTTATAAAGCAGTCGCAATGCACCTCCATATAGTCGAAACACTGTACGTCGGCTTTAGCCAGCAAATCCGCCGGATTATTCCAATCTATATTTCTGTGGCCCGGCACCGAGTAGATTGTGATTCATCTAGGCATGCAAAGTTCATCTATCACCGACTCGAGAACATCAGAACAATCTCCGAGCTGGGGAAGTCGAAGAGGATCTATATAGGCCCCGAGAGCTTGGTTACCCTGAGAGTAGCATTCTTACACTTTGTCTAACCACAATACTGAGTATTTGTTCGTAGTGGCCATAGAGAGAAACGGAAAGGATTTTATAATCCATGGGGTCGTGCTTCGTAGACGCCCCACTCAGAGGGTTTAGAAGGTTTTGTGGAGGAGGAGAAAGAAGCACAGAGGACGGAAATATAAAAAATCTTTAAATTTGAAAATTCGAGGTACCGCTGCGGTTTTTCCAAATTTGGTAACCGACAATAAATGCTTGAGTTTTTCTCCGAAATTGGCATCAAAAGAGCCCATATGATATTTGCGGTCTTAAAGTCTCTGGATTTACTGATATACATTTTTTAATAATTCAGTATCACTTCTTTTTGACTTTGTTGCTGGAAAACTACTACCCTGCATTTTTAAGAATAATGTCAATACGAGTATTAAAAGAAAAAAACAACACTTTTCTAAAGTATAAAAGAATGTGGTTGAATTTAAATTAGATTATACTGATAATGTTAATTTTAAAATGAATATTCATTCATTTCATTTATTTACGCACAAATAAGCTTTAAATATTAATTCATGCACATTGCAAATATGCACATAATTACATAAATACCACGCCGCACCCTCGCACAAGTAGGTAAGTATGTTTGTCATCTTGATATATTCAAATTACAAAATTATAAAATTATTTACACTTAATACTTTATGAGCAAACATTTGTTCAATACTATTATTAGGACTTTTAGTCATAAATCACAGATGTTGCGTAAAATTTATTGATTCCAACAAAAAATTGTAAGGCTTTCGATGCGAAAATATAAAATGGCCCGGATAACAACAGTAGGCGTGAAAATAAAATGAACAGCAACAGTTGTTGTTGACGTCATTTCGTAGAATTTAATAAGCTGTTATAACACAGCATTTAAAGGCTTTAAAACCCATCAGCGGCTATTACTGCCTACGCTGTTCAATTGTGCAAATTTTCTTTCAGTAGTATGTCGAATTTTTCGTTGAACTAGTGTGAATAAGTGATTGCAGCGGCAATTTGCAAAATTTGGATTTATCACTTTTTTATGGGTTTCACCAATTGAGTAAATTGAATATTGTATGTACGTACATATGTATGTGTGTGCTATGGAAACTTTGTAAAATTTATTTATTTGGTGTCAGTGTAATTTATGGCCTTGAAGAATAATAATTAAGGTTGCCTTAAGTAATTGAGAATTATTGCTTAAAGCATAAGCTCAAATCGACAATTTTAGACTTTTGCTATTATCCAAATTTTCTTAATTTAGCCCTTTCTCTGCATTTGGTTAATATATTGTACAAAAAAATATCTGCCATTCGTTGGCCTGAAAAAAATGAGGCTTTGGAAACTATAACATTCTGTTTTCATTATTATAAAAATTTATGAACACAGGGTAAAGGACGGTGATTTTATATAAGTTAGAAAAAATGTCCACAGAGTAAAATATAAATTTCTTAAAGGACATGAACAAAATTGAATATTTTGAATAAGTAATGAAAACATTTCTCTATAAGTATGTACCTAAAATGAAAGTCAACATTTCACTCTTCAATAACAAATAAACACACTTAAACAATTTTGCCATAAAAAAATTAATAAACGCTCCCAAAAAAAGTGTGCAATATATTGTACAAATGCACGCAACTCTAATGTACAATATAGTGTACAAATTGAATTTGGTNCACTTAAACAACTTTGCCATAAAAAAGTAATAAACGCTCCCAAAAAAAGTGTGCAATATATTGTACAAATGCACGCAACTCTAATGTACAATATAGTGTACAAATTGAATTTGGTCAATTTCTTGCACAAATGACACGAAAGGTTGTTAAATTACACTCAGCATAGAAGTGGCCGTTGAAGCAAAACCAACATGTTAGACTCTGCTGCTTGCACGAAATTTGAAATTTGGAGAAGTATTTATAAGAATATTGGAGTAGCTGTTTTTCATAGAAATATTTTGTACACGCGTAGCACATTAGTCCACATATTGTAATTGTGAGTCAGTCAGAGTATTTTCATTTATAACTTAAAAAGCTCCTTTAATATGAGTTCGTGTAAAAAGGGTTTATCTGAAAGCGAAATAGTTGATATACTGGATAAGATAGATTCAAATTTATCTGATTTAGAGGAGGAAAATGATAGTTTCGACGAAGATGCAAACGATGCTGAAACTCATGTGTTAGCCGAAATAAATATCGATCCTGAGGACGACATTCTTATAGATTCTTTTATAAGGCGCAAATTTAACAAAGAAAATGTTCTTGAGTCAAGCTTTTCCGATTTCCGGGAAGAGGTTTTCGAAGCGATCGAATCGGAAGATGAAGGTGAAGGTGAAAATTCAAACAATGCTCAATTCGTTGTTACAGACAAGAAGATGATCACATGGAGGAAACTAAACTATGAGCCAAGCCCATTTTCTTTCGAGTCATGTTCTTTTCAAGGAAGCGAAAATTCTGAGAACCCATTTTACTACTTTAAACAGTTTTTTACTCCCGAAGTATTCGAAAAGGCAACATTTTATACAAATTTGTATGCTACGCAGAGAAACGTTACAGGATATAAAAATGCCACAAAGGAGGAAATCGAANACGGCCTTACATATCCTACGAGATGTAAATATCCTGGTTGTACAGCGCGTACTTACTTTATTTGCCTAAAATGTAAAGTGCCCTTATGTATTTCACGCGAAAAAACATGTTTCCAAACTTTCCATAAATATTCTAGTAACTAAACATATTTTATAATTATATACATATCTATGTATGTTTGCATGTACTATATTTTTTTATTTAACTGAATTGAATATGTATTTATTTTGTCGTTTGTTAATATTGTAAGGCATATTTTATTTAATTTTTGGCTGCAATTTGAATTGAAAGGATATTTCTTTAAGTAATATTCGTAAATATAATAAAAAATATTCTAAATAATTGCCTGAATTTCAATGTAAACTGTGTTAATTTTTGAAATAAATAAAAATAGAATGAAAAAATTTCTTGAATTTTTTACTCCTTTCCTTGAAATTGGTTAATATATTGACCAAATTTTCCAAGGGATTGTACCCTCTCTAAAACCGGTTTTTCATTTTTTTTATGTTTTTTATGTCTATTCAAGTCGAAATCTCTGAGTTGAGTTCAAAAAAAAATTTTTTTGTTCACTACTTCAAAAAATGTTGGGAAAGGGTTAGTAAGTACGCAAATAAATTATTAATTAGCATTCTGCTGAAACTAAATTATCTTTTAATTCAAAATAAGAAGATTAATACAAATTAATTCAATTATTTGATTGATGATAAGTTCCGATCGATATCCAAATCGATAAAAATATCGATAACAAAACCGATAAAAATATCGATCACAAAACCGACAAAATATCGATTATCATATCTATAACTCCCGGGAATCCCGAAAGTCTCTAAAATCCCGAAATAGTTCCCATATTGGGTCTCTGTGCCTCTATCTATATCCTTTTCTCTATAACTACCTTTACTTTAATTTTTCTACTTCTATCTTTATCTTTACTTTTATCGGTATTCTCAGCCTCATCCTTTTTTATTTATCTTTGTTTTTTGCTTTTATGTTTATCATTTTTTTCATCTACATATTCCACTTCATCTTTGCTCTTACATAAGTAAGGTGTTTAAATTTACCTCGATCTTCTTTTTTGCCCTTATTTTACGCATCTTTGTTTTTGTTTTTTATTTTTATCTTTGCCTTTATACTTTTCTTTATCTATGTACGTACTCACCTTAACATTCATTCTTGTATTGGTCTTTTTCCATGTATTATTCTTTAAGCTTGTTTCAGCCCCAACCATTTCCGTATGCAATTTCCGTTGAATTTACCAATTTACTCCCAACCAACCACCCCCGCTAAAGAAGTTTCACTTCAAAAAAACTTAAGAATATCTACTTTTTCATTTGCTATTTTGCTACATTTCAAAGTTCTTTAGTAGAATTTTGAAGATGTTCAGTCACGAGGAATCGCGTTTCTTATGTGCAGGTCCATCAGCCTCTCTAGCGTTTTTGGCAAAAACGACATGAGAGCCTTTTCCGCCTTCCGGATTATCGCAACACTGACTACCCTGCAAGCTTTGAGTACGGTTGGTCACATAAGTGCATACCTATGTATGTATGTATAGGAACATGTATGTACATAGGTTCACGCATATGCATTTACTATATACATATGTATGATCTATAACGTGAGCTATTCATAAGTGCTAACATATCTAAAACTGTGGCAATAAAGTGCTATCCAGATATCAATGAATTTCTCTCATGAATGTAATATTTTCCATTTTCATCGTTGGTACAGCACGCAGCAACTACCGTCCTTTATTTAGTACACATGCTCCTCTTATGTTGGTCCATCGATAGTTGAATAGCCGCTAAAGAAGTTATTATTTCATATCACGTATATTATTACCACACTCAACGAGAGCACACATACGCTATTTACGAAACGAAAAAAAAGGTATAAATTCATGACAGCAACGAGATACGCTGTTTTAGGGGAAATATTTAGTAACTTGAAGCGGCAAAGCTCAAGGGCTAACATCGCCAGTACTTACTTATGTATGTATGTATGTATTTATGAACGTATATCTGAATAAGTCATCACATATTTAGGTACATATATATGTATGTGCAATAGGGTGGTCCAAAAATTCATGATTAAAAGTAAGCTTGGAATTTTTATGCTCTCACCACCTAGGATTGTTATACGCCGAAAAATATATACCCCTTATTTTTTATTTTTAAATCAAAAAATATTTAGATGTCGCTCAAAACGCCCAAAAACAACATTTCGTAGAAGTGGTATAGTGGTATATATTAAAAATTATTATTTTTCTATAGGAAAACCCTATTTATCTGCAAGAGATTCCCAATAATAATAACCAATTGTTTACTTAGCAATTTGTTCATCGCAACTAAAATTTATAGGTCCGCCAAAAACCCACAAAAATCCGAAAAAAATAAAGTCGAAATATTAAAAAATTCAAATCTGTTTTTATTACGAAATCAAATAAAATGTTTATAATAAAAAATCGTGGAAATGGTATAGAAAAACTCTCTTTCTCTTCAGGAGACTTCCAAAACTAATACCGATTTTACCACTTTTGAATTCTAACGACTTTTTTTGTGTCCAACATGGCTTTTTTGGGGGTTTTTAGGAGACGTATAGAAAAATATTAACTACAGTGGTTAAGCAATAGTTATTGGAAATTTCCTGAGGAGAACCAGAGTTTCATAATCGAAAGATATTGAAGTTCCAGAATTCTATACCATTTCTCCTAAAAATTGTTTTTTCTCCCTCTGAGCGCTTTTAGCGTTATTTAAATATTTTTTTTGATTTCAAAATAAAAAAATAGGGGTAGATATATTTTTTTTTTCCGCTATGCAACAATCTTAGGGGGTGGTAACATTGAAATTACGAATCTACTTTTTTTTTTTGGGTCACCCTAATGTACATACTATATCTCTTATTTAGTAGGTAATAGATACACGCTATAGTATATGTATGTATCTTAAGTGATTTTCCGTCTATAAAAAATTACGTTATGACCACTTAGTGCATATGTACTCACCCTTGAGTGCAAAAAAGTCGAAACGTTAAATTACGTATCGTCGATGATATTGCAAAACGGTCTATGTCTATTAGTACCCTTGACACTTAGATGGTCTGGTTACTTGTGCCGGAATGCATCTGCAAATCGTTACACCCCCGAATAAACGAATGACACAACTGTCTACCTTCGGCTCATGAAGATTAACTATTGCCAGAAGTGATCTGATACAGATAAAAGATCAATTAAGCAGCAGAGATAAAAAGTGACATAGCACGTTTGGCAGTATCACCGACGTTATACGAGACGAATGGTTGTGAAAAATTTTGTTTTTTTTTTTGTTTTTTGCTAAGTGTATAAGTGATTTTGGTTTCAGAGCATGTGAGTGGTGTTGGGCACATAACACTGAAGTGCATCAATATTTTTTCTTTCCATAGCCACTATGTTACAAACATCAGTAATTTTAGGCACGATTTAGTCAATCCCTTTAGATTCCGTAGTTGAACTTAAATTGAAAATAAGACAAGTAAGGAAAATGCTGTCGTCGGCTATGCGGAACGCTTCATACTTTTCACGAAAAAAGTTTACTTTAACCTTTTATTAAATTTTTAATCAGTTCTTTGGCATTTTGAATGTGAATTGATCATGATAATTTTCACTGTGAACTTATGAAAAAACAGAGTAGAAAATTTCAGGTTTTCCGTCATATAAATGTAGGAGTTAAACCACAAACTCTCATATCTCGTGATCATGCATACATGTGACCATTGTAGGTTATAGATTACCGATCTTGATGCTTTAATCAGTGGACGCTTTACGATTCATAAGTTAACAGCTCAACAAACTTCAGGGGTTTTTTCCTTCTAACCTACTGCCACCGATTACTTTCCTGCTAATTGAGAGATTGAGGAATACACCACAAAGTAACCAATGACCTTTCGATCAATTGGGACGACTTTGAGCTCTCAAGATCCCTGTGACCAAGACTCAAAAAGAGTCCTACTGCGGAACTATTGACACTTAACAAATCTGCAGTTAGGGCCCACTAACCGCTGTCATTACAGGGTACTGTGCTATAGCAGCAATGCTTCATCGATGGCGCATACCAACAAGGTCCCTATGCAGAAGTTATCGTGATAAGGACGAGGAGGAATCGATTCACCACTTCTTATGCTCTCTAGAAAAGGCGTCTCTAGCATTTGGGATCACGCTTTTTCAATATGCCGCTTCCTGGCACTCACAGAGGGCATTCACATAGGGGCAAATCTGCCTACGTACGGAAGTACGGGTCATTCGTACGAGCCTCCCCAAGCTAACCTAACCTTGCTTTCTAAATTAATGAGTCTTAAAGCAAAATTTTACGGTTTTATCATTCAAAATTAACGCGTGTGCCCTCCATAACATTCTAGACATCGGTCTCTATGTTGCCATTGTTGTTATCGTTACTAACATTAAATATGTGGTGTTGTATCAGCTAAGAGAAGTAACTTACCTCAACATACATATATTACCTCAACAAATACGAAGCGTTCATTGACCCCCTACTTACTAAAAACTGCATGTAAAATGACTACTGAAAAGTGTTTATTTTTCAATCAAAATTTATGTAAATATACGCATGGCATGTCTAAAATTTCTTTCCACACATGAAATATTTCAAATTGCAAACATTTTAAACGTAAAAATACATCCTCTACAGTGTATTAACTTTGCTTGTTCATCCAAGTAAATTTCAGTTAAATTTTACATTACCTACCCATGCCATTAAATTTAACTTGTATGTGCAGTGAACCTAACACTAAAATACAGAGGCACACACACATTTACGCACATCAAACATTTATTTTTATATATAAAATTGCAACCGCAATGAAGTGCCAAGTAGTAATCATAATTCAAAACAACCCCATAGAGCATGCCGAAAAATTACGAAAACCAGGAATAAATATCTACTCGCAAAAGGAAATGACCGCAATTGCTGTCCTTACTGAATTACTGCGGTTGTTGCTCATTCTTCTGCCACTACTATTATTACACCGCCTTCCATTGAGCCTACATACTACTATTTACTACTACTGGTATACTTGCAACGCGACTGGAGGAAAGGAATTTGTTGGCTGACTGCCTACATCGAACCACTGCTTCTTAAATCTACGGAGAATGTTTATGGTTATGGCTATGGAGCTGGTGTTGCAGCTGATGGTGTATTCATGGCCGGCCATAGAATGTTGGTTATTACACTTGCTTGTTGTATTACCATTTTCCTTCCTTTTGTTGTTGTTGTTGTTGTTATATTTAAGCGTTTTTATTTCAATATTCTTTGTTGCTGTTGCTGTTGCTGTTGCTGTTGCTGTAGCGACTACCGCAATTGCTGTGGCCATAAACCATGCCAACTAATGACTTCCGACTAAAATAACTATTTTTACTTTGCAATACAGTCATTATAGTGGCAACTTAGTATTTGCGGTGTTTCGAAGCCGGAAAAAAAGTAGCTAGAGCAGAATTTAAGTTTTTCGAATTAGTATATTTTTTCATTGGTATCATATACATAAATATCAGTGTGAATTTACATTAGGATGGTCCAATAAAAAAATTAAAAAAAAGAAGTTAAGCTCTCACCCCCTACGATTTTTCTAACTGGAAAAAAACGAATACCCGTATTTTTCTTTAAAAAGAGATGATATTTAGAACTTCCTCAAAATCCATGAAGTTTTCAATTTAAATATTTTATACGTGCAAAAATACTTTCTGGTAGAACTGGTGCAGAATTCTTGAAAATCAATATTTTTCGATTAGAAAACTTGGTTTCTCTTCAGGAGACTTTCAGTAACGGTACTCCATTGTCTTTTTTTGCCATTATTTAATACTAGTGAACTTTTATGGGTCACCTATTGAATTTTTTTGGGTTTTTGGGGGACTTATAAAAAATAGTGAATATTACAAAATGGTAAATAAACAATTGGGTATCGGTGTTGGAAGCCTCCTAAAGAGAAACTGAGTTTTCCGATAAAAAATTACTCATTTTCAATAATTCTACACGATTTCTACGAATAAGTGTTTTTCCATAAAAATGTGGTTATTATTTTTTTCCATTTAGAAGAAATCCTAAGGGGTAACAATTCAAACTTTTTGTTGCCGCATTTATTTTTGGACCACCTTAATGTACAACATGTACATGCGGCAAGTGTGTATAGTCAGCCAGACTGCAACCATGAAAATAAGCATGTCTGCACCGATTAGTAGGAAGTTAGCCAAATATATGAAATAAGATATGTAGCTACAGTTTAAACGTGAATGCCAAATAAAGAGGCCCGGTAATGAGAATGCAGCAGTTTAATTGCATTTAAATAGAATGATAAATAGCGCTGTGAATCGTTATTTAAATATTCTGGAAATTACGGGGAGAAATGAGTCGTGGAGCAAAAGAATGGGTAAGTTTTTTTTAATGGGCAACAACTTCAGTGATTAAAGTTGGATACTTATATAGAATTTTATACTAAAGTTATATATTGGAAAACCAAATATTAACAGAATAATTGAATTAAAGTAAATAATCGTTTAGCACAAATTAAAATATAATCTGTCATTTTAGAGCGCACATATGGACGGTAGAACTTTAACCTTCACCCTGCTCGGGATTAAAAACTTGCGCAAAAGGCCTGAAGTGTACAACTGTAGTAAGCTTTAATTTGTAGGAAGAATCATTTAAACTTATGCATCGAAAACCATCATCTTGTTTGTAAGAAATCAAAAACTGTGTGTTGAGTAAAAAAGTGAAAAATGTTAAATACTTTCCATACATATTACACCGCGCCACAGTACTTCGTATGGAACAAGCTAGGTGGACAAAATTCATTCACGACTAATATAAGGGACTAGTGAGACCGCGTGGCGTTAAAATTCACAAAAATTTTATTTAAAAAATCTAAAAAAAAATATCCCGAGTACCTACCATACTTCATCTAAAACCGAGCAGTCGTTTCTCGGCGTTTTCATTTCTACCGGAAAATGTTGCCTTCTCAGTGCCCTCTACGCACAAATACTAAGAAGTGAGCAATTAAAAGGCAACATTTTTTGTAGAAAAGAAAAGGCCGTCGTCAAAATTCAAATCACCATTTACCGGTAAAAAGTTCTTAATTAAAAAAAAATTTAACTTTAGCGCATGCTAAGGTCTTTAATAATTCATGCAACTTATTTAATAATTTGAATTTGAATGTAACTTTTTAAACACGTGGCAATCCTCTTCAAAAAATTCAAATGTTCTTTACATTCTTTCGTTTGAATCTCATATTTTTATATTTCATATAATTTTTGTATTCGTTATTTAAATTAAACCTTTCAAACAGGCGATAGCCCTCTTCAAAAGAATTTTCAAGCAATAACCTTTTTACACTCTCCTTCATCTGACATTGCAGATACTTTGATGAACTGAGGAATTAAATTGAATTAGATTTTTTCAAATGGTGCAACCCCGCTAAATATAACCTTCTTATAACTCCTCAAAAGTATTCCTAGTGTTTAAACTAAAGATATTTAATTTAAATTTTGTATAAATTCGCTAAACTCGACATTTCAAGCAGGTGGCAACTATCTTCAAAATATTTTCAAACTAATATCTTCTGAAACCACTTTAGTTCGGCTGTAATATGGTGATACATTTGGTCTTATAAACAGGTGGCAACCTTCATATGGTTAAGATAAGAAAAAAAGCTTTTCAAACCATTTCGATTAATACCTATTTTGTAATAATTGATTTATTTTTTTTTAATAATTTGAATATTTTTTTTTTAAAGGTGACAACTCTTTTCAAAAAAGTTAAACCTTATTGAACATCGGTGCGGATGTGATGGCATTGATTATTAAATAATTTGAATTTATTCTTTTTCTGAACTGCCTACTCGGTGATAGAAAGACGCAAGAGTTTCTAGCAGTGGAATCGTAAGGAAGATGTTGGGCAACATGTTCTTATTTTTCTTCAGAGCGTGTGCAATAAATTAGCGAGAGCTTGAAAATGCTCTTCTTATGCCTTTTAGAGTTTTCATTAATTTTGATTGAGTCCAAAAGACTGTCGCATTTAAATGTACTTTAAGGATATACAACTTTAAGGTTTAACGTTTATAAATTGCCTACTCTCTTATGCACACATGCAGTTAAAGAAAGAAGCTACAAAAAAAAGAAATAAGTTTTTATTGAACAAAACTCCAGAAATAATATGGCAGCGATTATTGGCATTGGCCGCAATACACTGACTACTGGCAATCTCTAATAGACGTCTACCCTAACCACGCCTGGCGCGCAGGAAGTCTGGCTCGTTAAATATTAAACCGCAGAAAACCTCAATAAATTTAAAACAAAAAAGTTTTACATTCATACAAACGTACATACATATGTTTGTATAATACATGTGTACATACCCAATTTGCCACAGGGCGAAGACGAGTTCGAATCGACGTCGTTAAGACGTTGCTCTGGTAAAAGTCGTTTGGGTGAACTCGAAACGACATCGAAATGAAGTCGTTTTTTCGATACGAAATGCAACGTCGTTCCGACGACGTCGTTTTTTTCTCATCGAATCGATGTCGTTAAGACGTTGCTCTGGTGAAGTCGTTTGGGTGAACTCGAAACGTAGTCATTTTTTCGATACAAAACGCATTTGGTATAAAACTGTACTTTAACTTTAAATTTCGTATAAAGAATGTACGAAAAAAAGATTAGTTAAACTGAAATATGTAGGAGACTTACGAATTGTTCACCAGAATGAGTCGAAAACGATGTCGTTACGACGACGTTTGGCAAACTGGGTATGCACGTACAAAGTTTCCAAGCAGATAAAATTTTACGTCTACGAACACAAGATGGAAAAACATTCAAACGGAAGTGCAAGAATGATGAAAAAATATTGATAAATATTGAGAGTTGGACAAAAATATATTTTACTCGATATTATTCCACAACATGTGTGTGTGTTTGTATGTATAATAACCGCCGGTATGCGGTTTGCAAAAGTTTTCATTCCTTCCTTGCGCACAAATTAATAAATAACGAAGAACCTTTCCAAGCCATTAAACAAATTCGATCGCATATTTTTTGGCTTTGGCAACGATTGGCGGCAGTTGAATGCCTTCGGTTTTCACTCAAACAAAGTTCAAATTGTAAATACGTATATAAAAGTGAGCGCAAGAACTTTTGCTTAAGGTATGCGACTAACTCTTAAATTTTAATAGATGACTTAGGGATTTTGTATACATTTCACAACAAAATTTTTCACCATTATTTTAGTTTATTGGCTGCATTCCGATTCTAACTTAGTGGTTGTTTGGCAACATAGCACCCTTTTTCCTTTCGAATCATTAAAAATAAAATATGTATATCCCGCCTCCAAATCATAATCTTAGCTGTCGTTATAAATTCAAATTTTATTCTTCCATTTGTAGGCATTTCTTTATGTATCTATTTCAGTTTGGTTAGCAATTAAGCTTATTAAGCGCAGTTTTCAAGTTGCAAACACGAAATCGCTAACATCGACATTTCTTGAGATTTCGGGCTTTGAATTTAATCAACGATTTCTACAATTCAACTCAATAATTCATGAAAATTTAACACTACTTTAACTTCAAAACCCAATATCTCAAGAAGTATCAATGCCAGCGATTAGGTGTTCCGGAACTTTTTTGTGGGAAATTGAATTTCCTACAAGTCTGTAATTTAAAATTTTTTCGTAGATCTTTGATATTTATGAGATAGAAACAAAAAGCGAGATTTTCATGAAAAAACTATGCACTAACTCGTTGGTGCGATGGACACATTTTTAGAGCATTAAATTCTAAAGAAACCCCATCGTTGACCAAGATTATAGCATAAAATGCCTCTGAGCTATAGAATTTTGAAGAATAAAACGCCTAAGCCGAGCACTTAATATTAATATTAAGGGCTCAGATTTTCAGGGAACTTTTTTACGGGGCATTTCGAGGTGGGATTCAATAAAATGAGTTGGCTCTACTGAAAAATATGAAATTTTGAGTTGTGTCGTTATTGCAGAGGACCATCGATATTTACACATGTACTATGTTTACATTAGAGCTGCAGCAACTCCACACACACACACGCACATACATTACGAATTCTCTTTGACGGCTTTGAAAATTTTAATTTATAAGTTTACGTACAAATTCACTTCGAAAGTGTAAACAAATAGCGCAGGTATTCTAGAAACCAAGCATAAATCCTCACTTGAAAGCCAAGTTTGCTTTAATAAGTAAGCAATTGAAAATTATAGCCCTTTAAGGTAAACCACTTAGAAATATTACTTTGCTACATAATTTGCGAAAATTTAAATTTTTATTCACCAAAGTGAGCAAGTGGCCCGGCAGTCTACCAGAATAGCAGATGAGCTCAAGCAACGACTGTTGTCAACAGTTGCAAAAAAGTAAATTGAGAATCTTTCTGCTGGGTTTAATTTCGCCTTTTAAAATTTTGTTTACGAAGCAGTGCAAAAATTTAATCAACACTGCGACTACTTGCTGGTTTATCATTTTTTTTTTTGCTTACTCCATACCCATTTCTTCTGTTGCTTTTAATTTGTGCGCTCATATGTTTCCATTTTTATTTGGCAGCATATGCGCATAATTGCTGCAGCTGATTGTACATTTGTTGTAACACTGTGAATGCGGATTTACACTTTGCAGTTGCCAAAAAGTTGCGTTTCTTGATTTTAGCCCTAACCATAGCAGCGACTGCCAAAAGGAGTGAGAGCACTGCAGGTGTTTTGAAAACGAGTAAATAAAAGGAGAAAAAAAACTTGTTAATTTAATAATATTTTTGTGTGAGTATGAGTTTGCTGTCTTTTTTTTGTTTTGTTTTTGCGGAAGTTCATATTTGCGCTACCCAGCTGCCTTTTTTCTAATATTTACTACTTTTCTGCTTCATGCCTCTTTGCCACCATTGCTTTGCTTGTTAGCTTTGCTAGCAATAACGTTGTTGTTGTTGTTGTTGATCTTGTACTTGTGCGCCAATTTAGTTGTC
>NW_016165794.1:0-26339 GCF_001687245.7 Rhagoletis zephyria | reverse complement strand
GCAATATTTTGACGAACAATTATTCCGACGTACGCTTGTGGCCAGCTGATTAAGTTAAGTGGCATTTTGACCTGTTGGCTATTACCAGCACCACATAAATCCACGTTTGAAACTTCGTACAAAAATTACAAAAAGTCAACAATGTTTAACAATTTTGTACAGCCAAAAATGTTAAACTTTTTATTCAGAATATTTTAGGCATGCAGTTTTATAGCTCGTTACATTTTAGAAGGTTAAGGTGGAAATTTTAAGACGCTAGATTTAAATTTTTTTTTTCCTGACGGTGCTAAGCATTTTCTTCCATATAAAAGTATTTGTCGACCATACTTTATATGGAAGAAAATTCTTGTATCATGCGACTCATGACCTCAATTGCATGCGGTGATGTTTTGTATATGTCGAGTTGGGCCGAAAACAAAAAAACCTCCTTCTTTTACGAATTTGAGCCTTTTGTCCATACTGAGTGCAGACAGTTTCGTTTGCGTTTGAACATCCCATTTGGCTCGTGGGCGTCCTTTCTCTAGTATCCATACATGGGTGCCGAGTTGAGTGATATTTTCACTGATGCATCGCTATCCATGGGTACGACCTGCCCAAGCCAGCGCAATCGTTGTATTTTTATATGCTTGACTCTGTCCATGTCATTAAAAAGTTTGTACAGCTGGTGTCACCGTCTTCTTCGGTACCTGTAGCCCACGCGAACAGGGCCATAGATTTTGAATTTTTTCGACATCATCCCATTTGGAATTTCTCTGTTTTTTTTTGTTAGTATTTGAATGACCAACGCAAAATTTTTTCGACAAGGGTCATATGCATAAAACCTAAGCAAGTGCTCTTTCTTAAAATTTCTGACCTTTTACTCAATTCGTTCAGATATTTTTAGGTGAAAGGTATTAATTTAAGAAAAAGCAATTGCTTAGTTTATCTGTTACAATGGGTATCAGCAGATAGTATTCTTCATCGTATTTGGCACTGCAACCGTTTATCGGTTTCGCCCGAGACCAAAAAGCGTCGCGAATGGCCTATCTCCTTTGTTCATCCCAAGTACGGGCAGGTCCTTATGCACTTGGTCCTTCCATTGTGTTCATGGGCGCCCTTGCTTCACAGCTGACCGTTACTTAAAATTGCTGAAAGGAGTTTTCTTTCCGGAGCTAAATAGGTACGCCGAAAGAGAATCCTTTTAACTCTGTGTGGCTCCCTCAAGATGATGGATCTATTCAATAGATTCTATTGATATAGCCGGGCATGTTATAACAGAATTGCATCACAAATTCACATTGCGTTGGCCCTCAAGGTCTCCTTACCTTACTGATATTTATTTATCGTTTTGTAAAAATCGTTTCTCCTTTCTCTACATCAAAAAATTTCGTTCACGATATCCTACAATCGCATTTACTAAATGAAATTTAGGTAATACAACCTGAAAACTTTGCCCAAAAAACAAAAGTACATATAATCGCACGTGCTTCTACCGAAGTTGTTAAAAATACAATAGCCCAAATAGACAAAGTATAAAAATGTTTTTGAAATTTCCCAAGCGGATAATTTTTGGTAACCGCGCGCATGCTGCATACATATGTATGTATATTCTTACATATTTATGTAAACTAGCTTAAGCAAATTCTTTTGTTTCTTTTCTACCTCAGCAGGCCAACTGAGATTCATATTTGCGCAAAAGCGGTTTTCTTTGTTGCTGCCATATTGTAATTGCATTTAGAGCACACTTCCGGATAACCACTAAAGCTGCTAGCTATTTCAAACAATTTACATAACTATACACGCGCTCCTGAAGCAAAACCTACATAGGTAGTACATAAACCGCAGTAGCAGAAAATTTTCATGAAATTGTAATTCAATTTCACAAATGCTTCAACAATTCGTTGCCACTATTCGAAATCAATTTATCTTGCAAAGCAGGTACATTTACATATTTATCTACATATACATTTTTACTTGTCTTTCTTTTACTTTTTCTTCAAAACATTGAAATCCTCGGAATTTCGTTTGTAAAACTTGGTGTTGGTGAATTGAAAAAAAAAATGCTTTAGTGCTTTATTATCTAACCAGAGCTGCTGTTCAGTGTTGCCGTTGTGTGTGTGTGTAAATTTCAACATTTTTACTTATGTTCGTCGGTGTTTCTGATAAATGTAATGAACATGATCCTAGTGTGGGGGATGACAACTACTATATATATATATATGGGAAGTAGACTTCCAAGTTAAGATACATCAAAGTTTTCAACCGCGGTAAGGAAGGACAATCGCGGAGAGTATTTTAAATTCGCGAATTCTACCTTAAAACCTACATACATTTTGGTTGAAAATGCCTTATATATAAAAAATATTAATAACCAAATCAAAAGCGGGAATACGAATTAATTTACTGTAACAGTAGACTTTGAACTCATTATACTCGTTAACTACTTTTATGAATAAAGGCTTCAATAACTGTTATCTGAGACATATAATATAAAAATCAAAAATAATTGCTATTTTGGATTTATAATATAAAAATCAAAGTAATTGTTATATTTTTTGATTTTGCATAAAAATTGCAAATAAAAATTTATTTTCAAATTTAAGTGTCGTTGAAGAAAGAAATCGATTGATATATAGCACTTAGTAGTAGAATACTTCCTTCATAGTGAATTTTTCCATGACAGTTTTATCAATAACTGCTATGTTCGGTCCCTGGTTGTAAAAAATCAATCTTTCTGTGAAAAAGTTAGGATAACTTAGGGATACAAAGTATGCAGCAAGAAATTTACATATTTTATCAGACAGCTATGAAACTTGAGCAATATAATAAATCTGCATTTCTATTATTTTTGAATAATTCACGCATTCGTATTGACGTACGTACATACTAGTGATGTTTCAAATATTTAAGTTTTCACATTCGTGAATGCAAATTTTCGGAATGCGAATGTGCGAATGCGAATGTTAGGATTTACATTAACAGCCGGTTTCACCAGCAATTTAAATGGTGAAAGATTTTATATTTTCTGTCGATTTTCATATAAAATTCGAAAAATGAAAATAATTTTTCACTTAAATTGCTTTCGTGAAATTTGCTGTAAAAAAGCTATAATCCCCTTAAGTCATAATTTTTATTACTTAAAAATTTTGTAAATTATTAGAACATTGAACGAGTGCTTAACCTATACAGTATTTTAATCTAGTACTTAAAGTTCAAGGGGAATGAAAAAGAAGTTCAAAAGCTCACTTGGAACGCTGGCGGGTGGAGCGCTCAAGTATTTGCTAGCCAGATCTGTCAATTTGTTGTATTTTAGTTTAGTTTTCCACAAATTGAGAAAATTTTCACCGAGATAAGCTCTTTTTTTTATATAAAATAGGCATTCAATTGAGCTTTAGTTTCACATTTTTTAATGTCTGCAGGTTCTCCATCCTAGCCTTCGCTTTCTCTGGAGGAATCTAAAATTATTTCCAGGTTGCTTATAAGACCTTTAGCAGTACTTATTGAAGGCCGATATACTTATTAAAAGCCAGTTATTGTCCGCACCCTGCTGCTAAAAGTACTACGATAGCAGTATTTGACTACTATTTTGTTATTTATACTCCCCTACTTACCAAAGACCGATTTTACTACTATTTTGCAAGATAGTGGACTTTTTTATTAGAATTTATAAAGTAGCTCAAAATATATTGTATTGAACCCTGCCAGAGCACATTGCTTAGAGATGTTTGCTATAAACTTTTCCTCTCATCGAGAGCTCACTTTGTGGTCAACTTTTTTAAGCCATATTACAGAATAGTTTAAAACTTATGACTGCAGTAACGAACTTATATCGGGTATAAAACTCTTCTGCTTTTAACTATAGGAGGAAAAGCTCTTTAATCGCGCTGAACTAACGCAACAACGCGTGCAGGAATAAGCGCTTAGGTCACACTTATACGTACCTACGTAGGTGGGGCCGAAGCACAAAAAGTAGCGTACCGTCTCATTTTCGACAAGACAGGATATGAAAATAAAAAATGATAAAATGTCAAAATACTCCCCAAATAATTCATTTTTTACTACTCTGAAAAAATAGAAAACGGCAGCACCGACCCTGGTTAGATAGGCTTAGAGACATTTCAACAATATTAGAGTGGACTCCCTGACCATGTACACATTCGCATTCGCAAAACATTCGTATCATTTGATGCGAATGCGAATGTGTAAAATGATGCGAATCATTCG
Organism: Rhagoletis zephyria; assembly: GCF_001687245.7. NCBI lineage: Eukaryota > Metazoa > Arthropoda > Insecta > Diptera > Tephritidae > Rhagoletis > Rhagoletis zephyria. The sequence goes on along the minus strand of NW_016165794.1, from coordinate 22,136 downwards.
CATAACGAATGCGAATGCAAATATTCGCAACATATGTATGTATGTAAGAATTCGTACACATGCAATTCACGTTCTCTATAAAATACGAAAGCGCTATATAGTAAACCTCATTTTATCAAAAGTCTATTTCAAAAATTTACCGCACTCAAGTTGGTTACCTCTCAATTAACGTAAAAACTTTTGCCTTACCGGCACTCAACTTACCACAGAAACAAGAAGCGTCACAGCTCTCTGCATAACTTATTCTTGCAAGTAGTATTCATTTCCGTCCAATAAGTGTGGTCTTATTGGGCAAAAAATAAAAAATAAATCTCGTTGCCGCTTTTAATTGTTTGAAGTCAATGCAAACAATCGCCGCGCAAAGTACAAACTAACTGACTCACTGGCTGACTAAATACCTCACTGCCTGCAGTACAAAAGTTGCGACTGCAACTCAACCGCAGCTTATTAACATTTATTCCAAGTGAAATGAAATGCGGCAACTCAAAAACANCCAATAAGTGTGGTCTTTTTGGGCAAAAAAAAAAAATCTCGTTGCCGCTTTTAATTGCTTGAAGTCAATGCAAACAATCGCCGCGCAAAGTACAAACTAACTGACTGACTGGCTGACTAAATACCTCACTGCCTGCAGTACAAAAGTTGCGACTGCAACTCAACCGCCGCTTATTAACATTTATTCCAAGTGAAATGAAATGCGGCAACTCAAAAACACCGAAGTATCGCATGAAAATTTGATAAAGCAAATTTAAGTTGCACGAATTTGCAGCAAAATTTTTTTTGCAAAATTTTAATTAAAGGCAAAACTTTGTGAATAAACTCAAGAGGGGAAAACAGAAATACTTGTTCATAAGAAGAGAGTGATTCAGCTGGTTTGCTAGGCTATTTTAGAGGCAAAAATTTACAAAAACAAAAAGAAAACTAGCACTCTACGGCATTGTGTTCCAATTCTTGGCGAACGCTTACAATGGCATTTCGGCATTTCAGCAACAATTTTGCGTACACCATAAAACTATACTTTGTTATCTTTAGTACTACAGGGAGGCAAGTTAAGTTGATATTGTTTGGGAAAATTTCGAATTCAAATTTAAATTGAAAACATTTCTGCGAAATGAAATATGTATGTATGTATGTTTGTCTATAAGGAAGGAGTAGTAAATGGTTGTAGAAGCGCGCTTGAAGAAGGCTATATATGGGGTGTTGCATACCAAAACGGACGGGGTTCACACAACGTGTGTTTTTAATTTGTTTAAAATTTTTAGGGTTGATGCATAAACATAAATAATNGGTAAAATTTTAATTAAAGGCAAAACTTTGTGAATAAACTCAAGAGGGAAAAACAGAAATACTCGTTCATAAGAAGAGAGTGATTCAGCTGGTTTGCTGGGCTATTTTAGAGGCAAAAATTTACAAAAAACAAAAGGAAAACTATCACTCTACGGCATTGTGTTCCAATTCTTGGCCAACGCTTACAATGGCATTTCGGCATTTCAGCAACAATTTTGCGTATACCATAAAACTATACTTTGTTATCTTTAGTAGTACAGGGAGGCAAGTTAAGTTGATATTGTTTGGGAAAATTTCGAATTCAAATTTAAATTGAAAACATTTCTGTGAAATGAAATATGTATGTATGTACATATGTTTGTCTGTAAGGAAGGAGTAGTAAATGGTTGTAGAAGCGCGCTTGAAGAAGGCTATATATGGGGTGTTGCATACCAAAACGGACGGGGTTCACACAACGTGTGTTTTTAATTTGTTTAAAATTTTTAGGGTTGATGCATAAACATAAATAATAAATAGATAGGAAATTTGAGCTTGATTAATACATTTTTATAAACTTTATGGCACAAAAACAAAAACAAATCGATTTAATAGTTTTCCAAATATCTCGAGAATAGTGCAATCAAAATTCTCTGCGAAAATAAATATTTGTAACATTATTTTTTCTTGAACAATATTTCACATACAAAATTTTTGCAAAATGTGTACATTACAAAATTAAATTTTTTTGATTTTTTTTTTTGAATTTTTTTGAGTATGCAAAACTTGCTATATTTTTTGGCCATTTACTAGGAAATTTTCACGTAAAATATAACTTTCTTTGATATATACTCGCATTTTTAATGCGCTGCAAACGAAAACAAAATTGTTTGCGAGTCATAAAAAACCAAAAGCAAAATTCGCATCCACCTCAATACATATAGTAGTTATAACTCAAAGGTGAGTATTCGAATATATCTAGTTTTGGTAATAGATAGTATATTCGTTCATGACTGAATATATCTAGCCTTCTTAATCTACACCACTACCCATTTGCATTTGACCCAGGGTAAGGTTTATGCTCTTTTTCTATTGATTGCTGCAACTCAAATAACTATACAAAACTTGCACACAAAATGCGCAATTATTTGTTGCATACATCTTTCGACACTAGCTAGTCAATAGAAAAATACAACAACAATAATAGATGTGACAATTTGGAAATCTTCTGCGCCACGGTTGCTGGCGACTCGCTAAATATACTGGTAGGTATTTTTGTGCCACGAATAGTTGCTTTGAAAGTTGCGCCATTCTTCACAGTTATACTAGTTGCCTTAAATAATGCTTAGGTGGTTAAAACTTCCTGTGGCGGCACACAAAAGTTCAGTTTATGTTGTGGGCGCAGGCAAAGTTTTCCTGGGTATTTGTGTGCTACCAACAAGCGTTTGCCTGCCTTTTTTTCGGCTAACTTATTTATGCATGCATATTTATGGGTCGCTGGTAAATGTTTTATGGCACCGGAGCGAACAATTTTATTAAGCGTTGTTGCAGGTGATGAAGTTTTGAGTTTGTGGTTGCAAGAGAAGCAGGAAAATTCATGTACAAGAAATAACAGTTATAACAGTTATATCTTATTAGCTTAAGGGAGTTTTAGGCATTCATAGAGTGGCTCTTTGTAAACTACTTGGTAGGAAACTTTTTTTTTCTTCTAATGGTCGAACCCTTTACAATGGTGAGTTCGCCATCAAAGACATTTTAATATTCATTAAGCAAGCCGAAGGTATCTTGGGTTTACCAAATAAATTAACTAACTAACTAAATGCATTTATAAGCTGTACCGATTTCAAAATTTTGGATTATAGTTTGTTGTTTTTACACTACGGTAATCCGGGAACCTACATATATGAATGTTTCAGCTTAAGCTCCTTACAAAATTGGAACGGGTCTCTTATTTCACCCCTTTAGCTCTAATTAAGACGTTAGAACCCTTCATAAAACCGATCGAATAATGACTTATTTAGTTTGATTTTTGGATTGAGTGCATACTCTTAAAATTGCTTTCAGTTTTTTTTTTACGAAATTCAGGGGATTATATACATACTTCTAATTATCAAATATTTGTAAACGTATTACAACAACAACAAAAGTTTCAGTCGTTAATACTCCCAATTCCAGCAACTTACATGTTAGCTTTCAGTAAATATATCCCTTTATATACTATAAGTCCTAACAAGACGTAAAAAGTAATAAATTGTAAAAAAATATATCCTACAGACTTTACAAATGGATGAATAAATTTGCAGTATTTTTTTTGCTGCACTTTTTTAAGTGTATTATTCTATAATAAATTTGAACTAAAGCTTTTAGTTTTGCAGCAACAACTATTCAACTAGTAAAAGCATTTTAGCTATTATTGAGTACAGAACAAAAAGCAAAATTTTATGGAAAAATGTATTTGTGTTTATAATTTCTTTTTCATGCACTTTGATGGCCAACAAAACGTGTGTTAAATATAGATATGCGTTTGTTTGTTGCTATGTTTTTAAATGAAACTGGAGTTAATAAAAGAATGTAAATATAAAAAATAAAAATAAAATGCCTATTCATGCATGTAAATGTAAACAAAGACACACACACATACATATATGTGCAGCTGCATATAATTTCACTTGTTAATGGATATTCACAAATTGTTACTTTTTTCACTTCACTTAAATGCAATTAGGCACGTAGAGTTTCATGTATCATGTACATACATACGTAAATACTAATTTATGTATTTGAGAGCGTGCAGGCAACTAGTTATAATTTTATACCTTTAATAAAGAAAATGTTTTGTAGAATAAAATGTGCAATGCTTTTATTTAAAGTAAATTCCTTCTATTACGGGGAGACTTAAAATAAATTATAAAATAATAAACTCTTTTCTTTATTGTTTGTATTTTGTTTTATTTATCAGAACACATTAGCGAGGGCCGAAAATCAGCCTTTTTAGAATTCTGATTGGTAATAGCAAAAATATGGTTCATTTTGTTCTAAACACAATGTCAGGTTGGACTCTAGAATGCTTTTTTGAAAAGTTCAAAAGGCACCCCCTATTCCAAGTTGACACTGTAAGCCCTGCATTAAGGTACAATTGAGTGTTGTTAGGTTTTTGCTTTTAATTCTAGCAACTCTTTTTCTTACCTATTAATATCGGCCCAACTCAAGGCGTCGAGAACCACTGGTAAGCTTTTTTCGTTATTACGGTATTTTGATAATAACTTCTATATAGTTTTTATTTTTACAGAGACTTTGTGTTTGATGCCTTCTTCGATATAGAGATTCTTTTAAAAATAACTTTTCTGAAGCGATAGAGTATCCTCCGATTCCAGTTCAAATTTCTTTCTATCCATCCGCTGTAGGATAATAAGAAGCTCCCCGCCCCCAAAAAGGTGTACATTCACCCTTTCACTGAACCGCAGTTGTAAAGGCCATCGAGGAGAAATTGGTAACGGAAGCCCAATATCTGCTGTTCAATTGACTTTAGTGATATAGGAAATATTTTGTCTACTCTGTATAAATTCATGAAGAGCTTCCTTAACTTAGTCACGAAATAGTAACACAGAGCTTGTTGTAATCCAGTAGCTGGCTGGTACTCGACTTGTACATTTTGACTAGGCATGGATACAAAAAATATTAAGAACTGAGTGCAAACGGGACCTCCCGCAGAAGTCTGAATATAAAATCTATTAAACCTTAACCCTTTCCAGTTAAATCCGTCCCTGAAGAATATAAAAATTTCTCCTCTTAAATACAAAGTTCATAGAGCCTCATAATACCAAAAGTAAAAAAAATATTCAAAAGTTGTTTTTAATTTTCTCCATGAGAAGAGAATTATATAAAGAAATTTTGAAAAATTGCAGATACAATTACAATATAAAATACAAATGACCCGTTTTAATAAACCTTCCCGGTTTTTCTGCCTTCAGTACATCAAGAAATCAAAAACCTACCCTTTACTACAACAATAGCGCACAGGGTCTTCAAAAACCACCCTAATTGCCTGTTCAACTGCAACCTTTGCGTACGTTTGTACATTATATTTACGGTGACCATCCCTCCTTTATTTTAAAGGACAGTCCTTTATTTTAACCCCCTGTCCTTTATAATTTTTTTCAAAATAAAGGACGCCTTTTGTCCTTTATTTCTTAAACTGTCCTTTAAATCGGCTCTGCACTTTTCAGAGGTAAACTTTTAAACGCATAATATGAAAAATAAAAATGTCCCTTATAAAATATAATGAAAACTTTCGCCAGTTTGTTTCGCACCCCACTTAAGGGTTTCTATTTAATCGGTAATATTTGTTGAAAATACTTATGTATTTAAATATGTATTTGTATTTGTATATGTGCATATAAAATGCACTCATAAGCTTATTATACTTTATTTACCAGCTTCGCATAATTGTAATACTTATAAGCATATTCTTGATACATTAAACAGTCAGTCCACTCATAAACCTCAAACCGTCGTGTTCTTTATTCTCTCNAAGTACTCAGAATTTTTTTTTTTTGATTTCGAAGTGCAAAGAGTTACTGTATTGTGGAGATATAGAAAGTATCAGCCGATGGAAGAATCTTAAATGAGGCAATGAAAATAAAAATTTTTTACGTATGTACACACACCACTACTAAGACTAAACATAAGAAATCCAGCATATATATTTGCTTATACATATGTTCATATGTATGTATGTATACACAAGCAAATATTCTCTTGGCAGGCAGCCAAATTACCATAGGTGTTTGCATACCTCCAAGTACGTACTGGTAAAAATATGTATTTATATGTTACCCCACGCGTGCATATGTATAAATGTACATATGTAAAAAGTGGTGTGAAAATGATTTTAGCGCTTTTGACGTTTAGCTCTTTGGTGGAAAAATCCAACGTAGCGGTTGCCTGGCGTAAGTAAAACACGAAGGCGGGCTGTCTTCAAAGTATGTAGCATCCAATTGTCTCCGAAAACAATAATAAAAGCGAACTTATCGTCAATGTGTGTGTGTGTGTACGAATACTACATAAGTATGAGTACTAAAACGTTGCATGCTTGCACACAGGTGCAATGTTTGCACAATGCACTTATCTACACTTGCACATTAACCACATCTACGAAGAGTAGCAGGCTCTTTGCAATAAAGTGTACGACACAAACTGGTGCTATGACAGAATTTAATTGCACCTTAATGCCAATGCGTGAGTGCACTGAGCTCAATCATGCCGATGCTGCATTTTTCACTACGGCTCGCCAAGCCAAATAAACCAAAAACAAAAAAAAAAAGAAAAGCTTTCCCAATTGTGCGGAAGCCCACGAAGCCAGGCTATGATTCGAGCGGCAGCAAGTTGTTGGTTGCGAATACAAATTGGCTTATTGCGTGCTCGGGAGTGCTCGGGCATCCTGACAACGGAAATAGCGGCGACGGAAGCATGGCAACAAGGTAATGGGCGTCATACCGGCACCGCCAACATGTAGAATGAGGAGCGCGAATGCAGCAGAGTTAAAGTATGGAGTTGCCATATACGTTTGTACATAAATGCAATGAGTTGGTGTGCATGATATGGCGCCACTGCGGTGCTCTTAACACGTTAAAAAGATTTCATTCATTTTTTATGACGCCGTCTTCTTGTGGAAGATTTTATTGTACCTGCGAATTTGGGGGCTGTGAAGCAAATCCGCTGTTACTTTTGTAGAGCGCTGAGGATTGAGGTTGAATACACACAGAGTGGTAGTTAAGAGAAACTCTTTTATGCGCACATAACCGCATAGAACAAGAGGTTTTGTGTGTTAAATTAATACTGGTAAATCATTGCTCGTTAATCCGATTTTAGCTGTTTCAAGACAGACTTCTGCGCCAAAAAATATTGCTGTGGTTTTAAAATTTTACTATATTTTGATATTCTTTAGAAGTTCGATCCAGCAGCTATAAAAAAACTTATCTCAACATAAATATTTCATCTAGAAAATAATTGGTTTTAGATATTACGGGCAAAAAAAAAGAATTTAAATATTTAGAAACACCTAAAAGTGCAAAAGAAATCTGTTCATATTGCTAGTATGCTTGAAAAGGAATGCCCCATAAAAAATTGAAAGATTCTGATTATTCCGAGCACGTAGACTGAAGCAAAAATTTTGTTTCATATAACTAATTACGCAGGTTTAAAAAAAGTCTACATATTGAACCAAACCTTTACATTCCTATGTTATTCGACGCGTGGATGCAAATCCAATGTCTGTTTTCCTCTATCACGTCAGGTTCGAGGTCATTTGAAGGTCAAATGGGGGAAAAAATTGTTCAATAAAAATAAAAATTCATATACATAGGTCTTTGTTGTCGATGAATCCGATACGGAAATTTGCATTTACTTTTGGAATCAGAAATTCTTACTTTGTAGTGCAACTCTCTGTAGGATTTGTCCAAAGAAACTGGCTCAAGCTTAGCGGTATAGTTGGTTATTTCAAACAATTATACCAATTCGGTTTGCGGCAAACAGCATTAAGTTACTAATTAAGCTATCATACTACAAGTTTTAACCGACTTCAGTTCATCGGAATATTGTATTTTTATGTGCGTTACCAGGTAACTTTGGACCAATACGAAACGTTTTCAATTATTGATGTATTATGGAACGAATTTCCGTCATCCCTTGTCAAATTTGGTTTGGAGACAAACCGGTTTCGGCGTTGTGCCATCTTCAGTGTCATTTTTCGTTCTGCATAATTTTTGTTGGTTGCTCGTATTTATACTCCTTGTTAACTACCTCTTTCTTTTGTTAGGTACGTCTTTTTAGTTTTGCAGTGTTTGCGGTACTCAATAGGTAGATGAATTGTTTTGGCTCGTTTTTGACGGCAGGTAGAAGTCCGTGATTTTTACCCCCTTTGTTTTTGCAGTCGGTGTATTCCCTTCCATATCTGTCCTTAATATTTTCTTGTTGTCATTCTTCTTCTTGTACAGTAGTTTTAGAGGTTCAAACAGTACGTCCGATGCAGTATTTATTTGCTCATTTATTATTTGTCCTTTGAAGGTCTTCTGTTTATATATTTCCATATTTTCTAATATATTCAATCTTTGTCCTTTATGTTGTACACGGAGAAGTTCTGTTGTTTGTCCAATCTTCATTGGTGTGCATTTATTTTTGATCATGTGATTCGCGAAGTTCGATTCTATTGCAGCCTCTGGTTTTCGTTTTTTCTTATTATAATCCCTTATGTGTTCTCGATACCTTGTTCTTATATTTCGCCCTGTTTGTCCTATGTAACTGTGTCGGCACTCACAGGTTAACTTGTAAACACCCTGTTTATCTAGCGGGTCTTCCTCGCTTATTTTCTCTTTCAATATATTTCCCACTGTGTTCCTTGTTTTAAATGATGTCTGAATGTCGTACTTATGAAAGAATTTGGCAAGTTTGTAAGATGTCTTTCCTGTGTAAGTTAGAGCTGCCCAATTATTCTTTTATTTTATCGGAAAGGTAGTCAAGGGTGGTCTCATATCTACTAATTTGATTAAGCTCCGACCATTGTATCGCGAAGAAATGAGCCGTACTCCAAAACTTGTATATGTGCGTTGAAGTCGGTTGTATTTTTTGCTTAAAAATTAGTTGTCCATTTATTTTATTTTTTTGTCGGAACTAAAACATAAATTAACGCAGATAACAGCACTTCAGCTACATTTTATTCATTGCACTGTTCTTTTATCCCTTTTAGTCTAAATTGAAAACAATGCGTTTTATTTTTCCAAATCCTCATATTCTGGAAATGTAATATATTGTTTTGCTTATAATAATTGACATGCGATGGAATTAACATGTTGTGAAACACTCCATCAAGACCATTCATCGAAATCCATTAGTTTTCATTAGTTTGGCTCACAAAGATAAACAATTACAATAATAAACCGATTTATGTCATGCAAACAAGCTCACTTGGATCGTAATTATATAGTTTCACTACATGCAATAATACTTCTAACAATCGTATAAACGTACACATGTAAAATTTGCATCAGCTTTTAAATACTCCATTTATTTTAGAATGCTTACGAATGAATTAATCTTGCGCTGACAAAAACAAAGGCAGACATGAATGCAAAAAAAAATGAAAATAAAACAAAAAAAGTAAATAAAGAAAAAATGCCTAAAAATGTGCTAGCATATTTTAAATAACAAATTTTTTTTCCTGCCGGCAAATTGTATGCTTGACATTTTGATAATTTATTGCGGTGTGCGAGTGAAATAGCAATAATGCTGAAAACTCAACATGAGCAAATTGTTTGATAGACAGGCATTGTTGCCCGTTGCTGATGCTGGCATTTTAGGCGCCTATGCGTGACAAACAAAAAATTTCAATTTTAAATGATATACTAATAGAGTTGTTAAAAAGTTCTGCGCAATGATAGCAATAAAAAGGAATAGGAATTCCTCTTATAGTAACAAAAAAAGTAGTCAGAAAAGTATTTTTTTTTGTTATCATTTTATGAAAATGTGTATAAAATAGATTTAGTGCTAATATTTACATTGAAAGCGCGATATTTTAGGCAACCATTTTTTAGTTTTAGTTTTTAGTTTAGTTGGTTTTTGCTTCTTTTGGCAGACTGCAGCGCCATGGTAATTCAACTTTAACGCATTTTTTCTGAGTAATTTAATTGAAGCACACTTTTGGGTCAAAATAATTAATTTTCTCTGCGATATTTTATGTAAATTTCTATTAAAGAAAAAAGGGTTAAATAATCACTTACATATATGTAGTTTATTTCATTAATTTAGAGGCTGTAATAGCCAGTTTCACGTATGCAATTTAAGCGAAAAATTATTTTACTTATATTTGAATTTAATGTGGAAACTGACAGAAAAAAATAATTTTTCACTTAAATTGCTTTCGTGAGACCGGCAGTAATTTTTTTTATACAATTTTTACTAAGTATTTTCTTTCAAAATTTTTCTTTACAGGTGAGTGGTATTCTAAGGATGACTCTAGTTGATGAAATATTTAAAATATTGATTACCATCAAAATTATTTGTAAGTATTTATGAATACTTATTTAATACTGCTGTTTAAACTTTTGTTACCATCAATTTTGGAACAAAACTGAGTTATATAAATTTTTTTTTTTACGAATAACATGGCTTACATGGGGTCAACAACTTAGGAGAAAAAATGTACTAAGTAACTTTTTTGTTGTCTCTGCATATTTTCCATTTGACTCTATACATTAAAACTGGTGAAGAAAAACTGACTTGGCGTGTTATAGGGCGGACTTGAAGAGCTAGCTTATTACGCCACCTAGATTTCGATCCTTTCAGGGCTTTGATGAGACAATGGCTTATGCAACGCCCGTCCTTCGTGTTAGTTTCAGCTTCACAAGTTGAGGAATGTTGTAAAACACAGGTAAAGGAAGCAGCATTCAGACTATATATATGGTACTGTACTGAAAAATCGATGCAGTTTTTGGGTGAGAAAGTGATCAGGTGTTTGTCTCACGATGCAACGGTGCCAAAAGCTTTTTACGTAATTCTTGCGAGTAAAGGACAAGTGCTTTCCGTCGTCTCATCCACTTCCAGACTAACCTTGCACATGGGAATGTCGTTAATGCCGTTCATATTCAGATGTTTATACTCCGGGAAGAACCCAGCCACAAATTCTTAAAGATGTCTGCAGTCGCGCTAGCCCATGAAATAAAATACTTAGCAAGACCTACTGAGATTGAGGGCAGCATTGGTTTTGTAATCCTGTAGCCCATGGAAGGGTCCCAGTCATTGTTGATTGAAATTTCGTCCGAAATTTCTAAAGCTGATTTCGATGGCCGAAGGTAGGAGCGCTAAAACCTTGAATCCCAAGTTCGTTTTTTTTTTGTTCATCGAATGTCCCCAACCAATTCCTATGTATACTCGCAAGCTATTTTTTTTTTGAACCAGTTGTCTAGAATTTGCCGTTATTCAGCTTAAAAAAACTCTCCTTTTAGTCACGTATATCTTACGAAGTACGGCAAATTAAAGCTAAAAATATTCTTCATAAATCATATATTGACACCTGAGTGGAAGATCGACCTATCTCGGCAGCAAGTTCGAAAACGCCCTATTTCAGAAAATATTTCAACAACGCCCTATTTCATAATTTGATTGAAGAATGACCTATCTAAGTACCTTTTCAATACATTATCATTTGAGACAGTGCGTTTTTGAACTAAGAGGGCATTAAAATTCCGACTATATTTTTTTGGAGCTCCCTTTGGTACCGACAGTTTATTAAGAATTTTTTTGGCTTTCGTTTGCCATGTTGGGTATTAAAGTTGTTCAGCAGCTTCGAAAGATATAGTAGTTGATTAAATGGAACCACTTTTTTTAAAGCTGAATAACAGTAAACTGCAAATATCCCGAGAATTTATCCACAGAAAAAGAAATTAAGTCGATTTTCGGATTCAGTGAGCAATTTTACAACGGGATTGAATAATGGTATCCCGTGTGCAATTTTGCCGTAAACCAGTGTAATTGGTTGCGGACGAACGAATTCTAACTGCGTCATTTTAGAGCGACCTGGCACGTTAGGTAAGACCAATTCGTTATGTTCCTCAGCATAATTTAGTCAAGGCTTCCATATCCGAACTAAATAGTTAGAAGTATGTAGTTAGAGGGCTGGCGTATGCCTTGAGTGCAGCTTGACTGTCCCTCAACCTATTATACACCACGTAGTCCATTGCTTTAAGGATAGCCAATACCACATGAGCATAATAAAATTTTTTTATAAAATAAATAAATGCACACAAATTATACGCTCTTTAAGTTCTCTTGTAAATACATACGTACATCTATTGGGTGATAAATGCCTTCAGATACTTAGGGCAAGTATAAAGTTTTCAATTCTTCCCCTTTTCGATTTTCCTTAGGCACACTTACACGCCATTGTAATGTTTGCCAATAGCCGTGAAATATTCGCCAAATTCCGCTTTTGGCTAGCAAAAATACGCCCATATATCTTTGGTCAAATTCGGCAGCTCATAATTTTCATAAGCGAAGTATTTTCAGTTAGAGTGCAGCACGCATTGATTTATCCCCGTAGGAAAATATTACTAAGTTCTTATTTGACTTCTAAATATTTAAGAGAGTCCCGTTTTAGAAATCTACTCCATGACTGCCATACTTTGTACTTTCACAGTTACTTCCGTGGGAAATTTGGACCCGCATATATGTAGTATATAAATTGCAATAATAACAGATTGGAGTTTAAACAATATGCTAGTGTTTGGCCGAGCTTATTCTCCGATCTTTGGCGTCCGCCTTGGTGATGCCGGCTCCGAACGGCGATTTTATTTTTATGAGAAGCTGCTTTTCATGGTAGAATATACTCGGAGGTCTGCTATTGCGTACCGTGGGGTGACTGCTAGTAGAAAAAACTGTTTTCTTAATTATTATTGATGTTGGTCCGAAACTGGGCTCGAACCCTCAGACCCTGCGGAATATAAATAATATATATAATATAGGGTGGTCGAAAAATCATACAAGGATTATTGAAAATGAAAAAAGGAAATCCCTTATCTTTTTTTAAATCAGTTATTATTTGAGCGTGCCACCGCCCGGGGCCTTGAAGGTTTTCATACATTTTACATGGAAAAACTGATTTTTTTCGTGGAACTACTATAAAGTCGTTAAAAATATTTTTTTTTTTTCGTTTATCGTATAGTAATATTCCCTTTCAGAAATCTTAAGAAAATAAAACTATGGTGCTTATTTAATTTTTTTATATTTTACTAACTATTTGTTTATAACCGATAACCTTACCTCTTATATGCAAACTTAAATTTATTTCTTGCTTTTGAAGATTTGTTATTATTCGATCAACAAATATTTATTTTTAAGCATATTTTATCAATTCTACGAAAACATGTATTTTCACCAAGCAAAATATATGAAAAACTTCAAAGCTATGGCGGCACGGTTAAATATTAACCGATTTCCATATAAAAAATGCATGTCCTTTTATTTTTAATATTCTTCACTTCTGGGGGAAAAATTAAAATTGAGACGAACCTTACATACATTCATACATACATGGATACGCCCCGCCCCATATTGCAAACGTAAGCTATAAATTTATGAATTGCTGAATTCATTCCAAAACAATTTCGACTCCATAAAATGCGTATGTACTTATGTACGTATGTATGCACGTATTTCTCTCAGCAAATATGCATTCCCTTAACATATTTTTTATGTTGGCGTACAGCAAATTTAGTGATTTATTTACACACATAAAAGTTGAACAAAAAGGCTATTCAGAGAGAATAATACTGTTAGGTTTTATTGCAGAAGGCAATGCAAGGGAGGGAGCGTTTTTTTACAATGCCAGTTTGGAGTAGAATGTACTTTTATTGGAATGTACTTCTGTCTAAATATCAATTTGGAATAAAGTTTCAGCTGCATTTAAAGTTTTAAGCCATTTTATTTATGTCATTGTTGGATGCTTCTTTTGCCAGGGTTAGAAAATGAAATATCTTGAAACGAAATTCTGACGTTCCGTGTCTTCGTAACGACAAAAATCTGAAACCGGGTTTCCTCCAAACAAAAATGGAAAATTTTTAAATAGATTGGCTGGACCTACAAATTAAGTTAGGTTAATTTTTGGTGAAGCTCCCGCTTGAATAAAACTGCCTTATCCTGAGTTTCACCTGAAAAAATTTCACCCGAAAATTTGTCATCCGCCCATAGTAAAACCGTGGAAACCAAAAGTGAAAAGTGAACCGGTTCAGACAAAATGAAACTCATGATAAGGCTGAATGATTTTCACATTTTAAAAATGTTTGTGCAGAATAATATCTGAAAAGTATAAAGACAACTTTTGAATAATTAATGGCTGTTTTCAAGGCATTGGCCCAATGTACGCTTGCTTTGCTTGCTTCGCCTTGAGAACTGTCAAAAATTGTTTGAACTCTACTAAAATATACGAAAGTTGGCCAAATGGTCTAAACAATTTTTTTTCGAGATAGGGGTTGGGTTTTTTCCTCTTGCCGAAAAACGTGCTCATCATGCTCATAATTTACTATAGAAATAGTGTGTACATATATCAATCAAACAATTGGTTAAGTAACCTAAGAACGTTTAAAATCTAAATTATGGCAATAAAAGTTTTTTATAAAAATTATTTTTGCCGGTTTCACAACTATCCAGTAGCGCTTTTCATGGTCACTGAGTACCATGTATTGGTTGCAGTAGAAAACTGAAAGTTGGTATAGATTTTACAAATATCAAAACGGGGAAAAAACTAAGGGCCTGCCCCGTTTTCTAGGATGAAAATTTTTTCCCCATACAAAAATTGGACCACTCTAATGTACATATGTATATATGTATGCTATATAAGCCGCTCACGAAAAAACAATTTTAAGCAGTAGTAACTAACTACTCATCATTCGTTTCTTGAAAAATCAATTTTCTGAGTTAAGGGTTGTTTTGCGTAACTGGGCTAGTATAATTATTTTATTATTAGGGCTGTTCAGGATCTTGTGCATATGATCTTGCATTTGTTAATGAACAACAATAATCCAATACCATTTCCACAACATCCTCAACAGTCCTATTATCTTTCCTTGGAAATGAGAAAAATTAATACACATCAATTTCAAAATAAATCTGAAAAGATAAGAAGCTTAAGACGTTGTTCCTATTATTTTTAATATATTCTTTTTTTATTTGTGTTACATTTTTTGAGAAATAATTCTTAATGTTAATTCCCTAATAAAAAATGTTCCGAATGTCAGAATGGACTTTGCAATCCAACACATATTTTCCGAAGATTGTCGAAAAATAAATAAAAAATACGAAAATTTTTGTTAAATTTCAAATGCCAATATAGAAAAAAAACACCACGTGCAAAAATCAGCATTTGTTTTGTTGCTTTCCTGTGCGTTTGTGCGAAAAGGTGCCGTAACGGTGCCATATGTTTGTTGTAATAAACTGCCGATTTGCGCAGTTTCGCATCAAAGAGTGAACTCTAGTTATACGTTTTTATTTCTTAAATATTTCAATTGCTTGTACAATATCTTTCGATTGACGCTCTCTTGGGCGATAGCTGACTTAGTTGGAAGATTAAACCTATCGCGCCCTGCAGAGACGTGGTAGGCAGAGAGCTCTGCAGCCTTCTGGGAAGATCAGTCCATTATCGCTCCCCAGAACGTTGTGAACTGAAGTGAAATAATACGGTATCGGGACGTCTGGTTGCTTCAATAGGGTACTAGTGTGACACATTTTTTTTGTTAATAGCTTTTCATAGCCTTTTGTTGTCGCTAAGGGCTACCTCCCATGAATTCGCCGCTTAGTGTTATTTTATTCTGTGTGGCTCCTTTCGAATTTCATTGTTTATAGCTTGTGTTTTTTGATGATAGTATGTGACAATCAATTACGCTTTCTATGCTAAGCTACGGCCTTTCGTAGTTTGTCAGTAGTTGAGTTGTTATCGTAGATGATAATTTTTTTTTATCCCCATTTAACTTTATTTGTTGTTGGCAGTGACCGAATAATCGGCATATTGTTGTTTTATGTTCGTTTACGAATAGCCATTAGTCGACTGGCCAATATCCATTACGAAAAATATGGTTTTAAAATAGGGCTTATGCTGTTTGGACGGTAGTGAGCAGAGAAAATGATTTTCCATATGCATGCCTTAGGTTTCCTTCGTGTCTTCTGAAAACGGCATCGCTTCAGTAAAATTCTCAAAAACTGCTTGGGGATTTTTCACGCTGTTACAACATGAAAGACAACTACATAGAAGATGTAAAAGTGTATCTTTGGCTGAGTCCAAGAATTTCACTAAATAACGGGTCTCTGCAAATGTCCCTGCAATAACCAGTGTCTAATAAATATTATTGTCAACAAAAGATAAGAAATTACCTTACTACGTGTTATATGTAGCATTCATTACCTAATTCTGTATGAATGCAATAGGGGTGTTCTCGAAATGTTGCATAGCCGTTACACGTAGCACGGATTGCACAACTTGCAAACACACAACAACGAAATAGATGGGAAACAACATTTCCTATTGCTAGTGCTAGTTGTTTAGTTATTGGAATTGCTTATTTCTCTTATTCTTCTTATTTCGCCCACTTCATTTTTTTTTGCTCTATCTTTTATAAAATATATTTGATACAAAATTTTTCTACCAGTTTGCAAGGGGGGTTCTCGTACTCTTGCAAATTTGGAATAGAATTTTTGCTTTTCATACAGTCCGTGCTACGTGCAAGACTTCAATATTACCCCTAATATTTTATGAAAAAAACTATCAAAAAATATTTTTTCGCAAAGCTTAATGATAAAATTTTTTAATCGGTAGCCTTGCAACAAATATCGAAAAAAAAGATTCCAAAATTCGCTAAAGAAATCGTTCGAAAAATGTCGCAGAAAATTGTCGCTAACTAGTTACAGAATAGCACTACTGAATGGCACCACTAGAATCAAAGTTTTTGAAATTTTAGCTTAGATTATTTACAAATTAACATGAGATGTCAAAACTGCCCCAAATATTTTATTAAAATATACAATCCTCGTCATTTGAATAGCGCACTCCATATTGTAAATGTAAATCCGATTTAAAATCATTGACAGTTTTTGGTAATTTGTATAAAATTGTAAAAGCCGATTTAAACGTAGAATATGCAATATTTAAGAAAAAAATTAATGCGTATTAAATAAACAAAAACAAAACTGTAAACACTATGGATTAAAAAAATGTGCTATTCAGGAGAGTACAACTTTGGAGCCTTTAGCTAGATGATGAATTATTTATCTTTGATCGATAGCACAGCCACAAAAACAAGATCGGAGTCTGGAGTTCAGGGTCCAAGGTTGGGCGATCAGACTTTCCTTTTGTCACGTATTTTGATACGCTGTGCGGGAAGGTGAAGTTCGTTTAATTCCATCTTAAAGGGATCATCAGAACACATAAGGAAAGGACAATCAGATCCCCGAAGCCTGAACCCCGAACTCCAAACCCCGATACTTTTTTTGTGACTTTGTTATTGATCAAAGATAAATTATTCGTCACATAGCAAGAATTCATTCGTTACTTTATTCAGCATTAAATTTTTACAGTTGATATTTGGCGCTTAAAATAAGCAGCTTCCATCTGCAAATTGACATCAAGTAAAACTCAAAGAACTTATTGTCTAAATATAAATACTTGTATAAAGTTACAGCATTGTGGATGTATGTGAAAATATATGTATGCAGAAAAAATATTTATGAAATATTATAAAATCTGAGGTTCCATTTCCTCGGGGAAAATTTAGTATGCTCCGTCGAAAAAGCGAATATTATGTCATGTGCCATATACATGCATACATATGTACATAAGTATATAGTACATACATATTGCACATGCATAAATATAAGTAAATATGCATATGTAACATTTAAATTTATATAAGCAAGTATTGGTCACATTGTGCTCACGTGTCAGTTGCGTGCTTGCTGAAATGTTTATTTTACATTATTCAGTGTTTACACGACAGCGCTCTGATATGGAAGTAAGTGGCGGTGGAAAGCGGACGTGTGGACGAAATTGCCTGTCAAATATGTCGACAAAGGTATTTGCTACTCAAAATTTCTTTTTATTACAACAGCAACAAATATATGTGAATGCAAAGCGATAACCGAATAACAATAATGTACCATAAAGAGTGTAAGAAACATTGTGCCCAAATTTACGCATGAAAGCAATGCCAACAATAAGGCGCCATCTCACTCACAATTATGCGGTTAAAAGTGCGTGCACCTAAATCGCATAACAAAAACATGCAACAGGAGCAGGAGTAGGAACTTTAGAAGCAAACACGTAAAAAATCACAATTTTGAATAATGGCACACTACATATATAAAACATACACGCACGCATACACTCAACTACAAGTTAGTTGTATTTTAAATTTCTTATTTTGTATTGCGGTTAAATAGCGTTTCGCGTGTTCACGCCAAGATTTACCTGAAAGATTTTGTCACCGAGATTGCGTGAACGCGATTTCATACGATTTATTTATCCATTTGCAGGAGTATGTGTGTGTGTGTGAGTGTGCATGTATGCTTGAATTAACCGCAATCAGCTTATGTCTTCAGGCGCACATTTGTTTGCGGTCTTTTGTTCTGTGATACAGTCACAGCTGTAGCCGCGGCGACATTGCTGATGTTTTGCTAATTCACTGAGACTTCAAAACACTTTTCTACATGTGTGCTACACAAAGGACACCTGCCTTCTAATATTATTAAAAACATGTATACATAAATTTAAATATGTGCATTATACTGGAATGGTTGCCATATAAAAAAAAAATTCTGGAACGCCATGGCGTATGAATGATAACAGTGTCTAATACGAGTATCAGCATCGTCGCTGGAGTTTTTGCGTTTATTTTTTTTATTGTTACGCTTTCGATGAGACAAATGCATATCCCACTTAAATTTGTAATTTTGTGATGAGTAAAATTGTACTGCTAGAGTGGGTATTTGAAAAAAAAAAAATTTGTGACCCAGCCTAATGTACATACGTTTTTAACTACACACGTACAGCTGTACAAGCCTGCCACTAATTTTCCAACACTAAGCGGCATAAATCATTTTATCGTTTTATTTGCTACACGTGCGCGCATTTTTTCTAAGAAGTGCTACGCCAAATAAATGTGTTAATTTTCACACGATATTTGAATTTTTACATTTTCAAACGCGAACTTCTCTTCTTGCTGCTTTACACTTCTACAATTTGTATTTTATTTTTTTATCAACGTTTAATTTCACAGTCAGGCTTCGTTTGAGTGCCAGTCTATGAACTTTGGTTTGGTTACCGTCATTTATATTTCTTTTTGTGACTTTATAAAATATATTGCTAAAAAAGGATTTAATTTGTGTAAATTTGAACAAAAAAAAAAGAATTGTAAAAATTGTTTGTATTGTTATTATTACCCTGCAAAAAATGTGACTAATCCGGGATGACTCCGGGAGAAATCGCAAAGGAGCATGAGACTAATACCACTTTTGATCTCTTTATATGGAATGAACTGTTCGCTTTTGTTCGAGCATGTCCTATGAAGAGACTAATTGTTCACCTTTGCACGCTGCACATGATATTTCATTGACTAAGTGCGTACATATCATTAAATCGTTAATAGTACCCGTTAGAGATGAGTTGGAGACTAATTGATCTCCAANCGAGACTAATTGACCTCTATTAGTGCCCGTATGAGACTAGTTGCGACTAATTAATGCCCAATTGTACCCGATTGAGAGTAATCTCGGAATACTCTCTTTAGAGATTAGTCCCACAATTTTTTGCAGGGTAATAATTCTTTACGTAAAGAATTTCTCAGTAATTTTGGGTTAAGAAGGAAATGGGATCGAGATCAATTTAAGCCTTAAGAGTTTAGCAGAATAGATGTGTTGATTTAGTAAGAAGAATTGTAAAATTTTCTTAGCATCTCCAGGTAAGATGTATACACAGTATATACTTTTGCTTGAACAAAGTTAAAGTTTCGCAATAAAAGTAGAACTTATTTATTTCTAACAGTAAAATATGCACCTGCATGTGTAATTGTGTAAGTGTTACTTATCGTCTAAAAAATATGCCTGTGTTAGTATAGCTTATGGCTTTGGAAGACAATGAGATTGCTGAGGAGTTGGGGCGAGAAGTATCCTTAACTGCCTTGTTAGAACTTAAAACAGTTTGTGGTCTTAATTGGTCACTTTGAATGCTGGGAGGAGAGGGGTGGTTGAGGGACCATAAACAGACCAGGATCTTTGGCTACCCTATTAATGGATCTGATGTTATAGGTGTTATCGGATAGCTAGAATGCCGACAAGACAAGAAAACTTTCAAGCGCATTCTTTGTGACTATCTGGCCATGGCTAGATAAATATTGTTTCATTATATAGCTGCAATTGTGAAATCCTCGTACCTACCAAGGCTCCTTAAGGATTTATCTTTAAATAGACAAAAGCACTTTAAGGCCGCTGTGTTTGCAGCGTTTGGCAAAAGCAAACATCTTGGCGCTAAGCTTTATGATTATAAAAGATTAGTTTTATTTGACCTTAGTCTAGGTTTTTGAAAACCCTACGGGCAAATTTGTCGAACGACCCCGCAAAATTTGGTCCAGCTTCGATAAGAAAAGTTCCAACACACTCCTCTGCTCGCAAACTGCTTTTTCTACAGCTGTCATGGTGGGGAAGAAATTTATAGAATTAATTGCCCTGCTCTAATGCTCATTTCACTACTTCTTCTTTGACCGCCTATTGAACCGAGGCTCAAACAAAGCAAGTAGGAACGGTACTGCAGGCTTCATACCTTCCATAATATAAGACATTTTTTCTTCAAACTGTTACTGCAACTTTAGTTAGCTGTTGGGGAGCTAAACAAAATTGGTGGACCAACATTACATAAACAGCTGGAGAAGTCATGCAATGAAAAATCATATCTGAGCAATCAATAGAACTGGAGATGTAGGTTATTGCGCTCCGATCTTGACGATTTTCTCAGTACACTTTGTACGAGGAACGATTTTGGAAATAGCTCATGTATGTAATTGATCGGTTTTATTTGGAATTCAGGAATTTTAGCTCGAACCCAGCCCCGCCAATTAAGCTAAAACGGACTATAAATAATATTTTTAAAACAATGCCACTACCGTCTAGCGGAGTCTTGTCTGAATATTTTTTTTTATAAAAATTATATATGTATATTAATCGATTCGATCCAACAGATACGAATTTTGTTAGAAGGCTAATAGCTTCATGGCGGCAGGTAATTTACGGAAAGAGTCCTGGAGCTTCGTTGAATTGACAGAAGAAATATAAATGGTATGGAATGCATAATTCCTAGCTTAATAAGAAAATAGAGTCCCGGCTATCATCGAAGATAAAAGCTGCCGTAAGGGAGTTAGAGCAGGAGTCTGCTGCAATGAGTTGGGTACTATAGAGCCCTTTCAAATGCCTAGTCACTGTAGCCTGTTTATGCAGGCATTTTTGCGAAAGAGAAAGCCCCAGAACTGGACAAAAGTGATACGGATTGGCAGTTCCAACATTAATATAAACTTGCTAAATAACTTGAGGGTGACTCCAATGTGAGTCTATTAGAGAGAATTGAGAATTTTGTCTATAATAAGTCTACACGTGGTACTGCTAGGCACTAACCTTTTTATACGTGGCGCACAGCCAGAGCGATTAACCTGCACTGAGTTTTGTTTACAAAAAAAAAATCTGTTTTAATCTAGCGATAAAATGCACACAAGCGAGTAGTAAGGAGGTATGCCTATATACGTGCATATATACATTTCGATAAGAATCTCTCGTTGGCAGACTCATCTTCTTCACAAAACAAACTCTTTTGCTTATGTAACTCAAGCATGCAAAACCATATTCCTTTTAGTTGGCTCCACAAGTAAAAGCCCAACTTACTTAAGAAGCGGTAAGAAAATGCTTTACTTTCGTTAAATGTATTTTTTAATTATTTTTTTGGCTTAATGCTGAATTAACATACCTCGAGTTAATCTGCGCAATCCCAGCCACTGCCATCAAACAGCAGTAACCCACCAGTGGAGGACGCATACACATGCGCAGCAGCTTTGGCAGATTCGCTGGAAATTCTCGCACATACTCCCTAGACGTAGAAGACCCCAAAACTCATCATCATTAAGAGACTTGAAGAGATATCTACTGTCATTTCTGCGCTTTGGCAAGTGTTTAACCTACAAAAAAAAGCAAGGACCAATTGTACAAAAGAATAACAGGAAAACGGAAGCAGACATGCAAGCGTGCTTGGAATAAGAGGTGCAGTGGCGCTCGCACAAACATACATATATACATATGCACGCGCA
>NW_016165793.1:0-26348 GCF_001687245.7 Rhagoletis zephyria | reverse complement strand
GCTCAAAATTTTTGAGCACAGCTCCCGACAGTGTGACGGCTAATTAGTAGACACTCCGTAGGCCAGTATGGTGCCCGGCAGTTTGAGAAACATGCTTTGCAGGTAATTCGTATTTCTTAATGTAAGACGGGAATGTTTAACTGTAAGCGTACGTAAGTATTGATGAACTGCACACCCGGAACTAAGATTTTTGCAAAATGAGAGTGGGTGAGACTCTCTGGAAAGACGCCGCTGCGATGGAAAGACCAAGTGTAGAAGGACTCAGCTTCATTTGGTATTTCCAATTGGCGTCAGTTGACACAACAGAGGAACGTTTGGCGTGTTTTGTTGAACTCGGTCAAAAGCGCTCAGGTGGTTACAGCGCCAAATAAGAAGAACTTATTTTTCTTAAAATTTCACATCTTTCACTCGGTAAACTCTAAACAATTTTCATATAAAATCAACAAGAGATATTCATCAATCGTTTTTTTTTTGTTTTCATCTATTAGCCTTGAAACTTTTCATAGAGAAAATCTTCTAGTTTCTCTAGGTCATATTTTTTCTGTGAATACCGGCATAGGTTGATCGTGAGCAAAAGGAAAGGGAA
The DNA here is from genome assembly GCF_001687245.7 of Rhagoletis zephyria. Lineage (NCBI taxonomy): Eukaryota > Metazoa > Arthropoda > Insecta > Diptera > Tephritidae > Rhagoletis > Rhagoletis zephyria. Next base: position 25,762 of record NW_016165793.1, on the reverse strand, counting down.
TGGTGTGCGTGGGCTACTCATTAGCAGGGCCAAAGAAAATAAGCAAGAAAAAAACATTGGTAAATATGCTTGCAAATATGCTCGCAAAACTACAAAATGTAAGTACAATTTAATGTTTTGTTTTTATACAGTTTATTTCAAGTATTGAAAAATTACAATGGACAATCAAGTGCTGTTTGATGTTCTCAAATAATAGAGATCTGCGCTGGTCGTTTTGATTTTTTTTTTTTAATATTCATTACTCTACATTTGAGATAAATTGTTTTTAATCTCTTCAATAACACCAATGCCTAGTAAAAAATAGGATACGAAAAGCCTATCTCTTCAGTAAATTAGAAAAGCGTCCGATTTTTTTCTATTTCAGTCGTCTGTTGAGCTTTAGAATGCTCGAAGAAAAGCGGTAAAACGATCCGATAAAGGTCCTAAATAAGCCTCAGAATATGGCTTCCTAATTTCTATATTCAAAAAAAAAGCCAGTACTAATTTTACCGGTTATTACTGGATGGCGTTTTCGTACGCAAAAACTTGCAAAAAACAGCAAAAGAGAGAGGATTGAGAGAGAATAAATAACAGCTGAACTTGCAAGTTTTACTGGATTTTTACTGGATAAATTTTTACTAGTAACTACTTGATAGTAAGAAAAACAGCTGATGGCACGATGCTTAATGCAATTCACATTACCAAAAGAATTGTTTGTGCTGCTTTAAGAGTTGCAATTGACCAAACAAATCTATTTAAATATTTGTATAATAAGATGGGAAATACTATTTTTCTTAGAAAATTGCGTCGGAAAATTACAAATTAATCAGCTGTTCATAAAACTTGCAACTTCTTGCTGCTTTTGCATTTTCGTACTTTCTTGCATATTTCTCTCACTGGGAGTAAATACTGGCTTACCTCCGAAATTTAGTTACTGAATATTTTTTGCTGGACAGTACGAAAACGCAACCTTTTCCCAACCCTCTAAATACTAGTTGGTATATTATTTTTCTCGCTTCGTGTACGTCAAATTTGTAATCAGATCGCTTGCAGTGCAGTATTTAGAAATGTCAACGCTGTCAACAAGTCATGACTTTGGTTAAATGGGCCAATGAGTAGTGATTACCAACCCACAACGTATGCAAAGCAACAAACTAAGTAAGTAAGTACATTTGCCTATGTCTAATATAATTAAAGGTCTACTTTTAAGCGGAAAACGTGAGCCACAAGCCTCTAACAAGTTGTCACTAAAAAAAACACATGCAAATATGCATTTGCATTCACGTAATCATTGTTAGTGGCTTTTGCTAACTATTTAACTTAGCTGCATGCGGTAGAGCAGCAATGCTCCTCAATTCACTTTCCTAAGTCGCATCAAAAGGTGAGAGTTCAACAGTTGTCTGTGGCTTCAGCCAAATGAGCGAATCGTAAGCAGGGGAAAGGGTGAAAGAGCTGAAGGAAAAGTATGTACATATATGGCAGCGGCAGCGCTGGAGGTAGAAGTGAAATCAATAGAAAAGTACCCAATGAGCATGGAAAATTTTTAAGCTAACATCGCAAGTTGCCAGCAAGTAGAAAAATTAAAAATAAAAAATAAAACCGAANTGCGTGTTCGTACTTTCTTGCATATTTCTCTCATTGGGAGTAAATATTGGCTTACCTCCGAAATTTAGTTACTGAATATTTTTTGCTGGAGAATACGAAAAAGCAACCTTTTCCCAACCCTCTAAATACTAGTTGGTATATTATTTTTCTCGCTTCGTCTACATCAAATTTGTAATCAGATCGCTTGCAGTGCAGTATTTAGAAATGTCAACGCTGTCAACAAGTCATGACTTTGGTTAAATGGGCCAATGAGTAGTGATTACCAACCCACAACGTATGCAAAGCAACAAACTAAGTAAGTAAGTACATTTGCCTATGTCTAATATAATTAAAGGTCTACTTTTAAGCGGAAAACGTGAGCCACAAGCCTTTAACAAGTTGTCACTAAAAAAACACATGCAAATATGCATTTGCATTCACGTAATCATTGTTAGTGGCTTTTGCTAACTATTTAACTTAGCTGCATGCGGTAGAGCAGCAATGCTCCTCAATTCACTTTCCTAAGTCGCATCAAAAGGTGAGAGTTCAACAGTTGTCTGTGGCTTCAGCCAAATGAGCGAATCGTAAGCAGGGGAAAGGGTGAAAGAGCTGAAGGAAAAGTATGTATATGGCAGCAGCAGCGCTGGAGGTAGAAGTGAAATCAATAGAAAAGTACCCAAAGAGCATGGAAAATTTTTAAGCTAACATCGCAAGTTGCCAGCAAGTAGAAAAATTAAAAATAAAAAATAAAACCGAGCATATGCAAAATACAAAAAAATAAGAGTGATATAAATAGTGGCAAGCAGTGAAGCAACCCAGCAAAAAACACGATTACCACAGAAGCGAAAGTGGAAACGAGCTAGGCGATGGGAATCGCTTACCCTTTCGCTTCAGGAAGGCCTTATTTTAACATGGGCATGTCATTGGCGGTAAGCCCTTACCCGCAGCATTACCTTCAAACGAAGGGAGAACGCATGCATAAACAGAATCCAGAGAAGCGAACAAAGAATGCCTTACAGAGAAACTAATGTAGAATGCCCAGATGAGTACATACTTATTTACATATATTAAATCAGAAAATGTGTTAAAAGATTAAAATTAATTAAAATTTATATAAATCAGTTTTTATACATACATATGTATGTATTTGGGTATTTAGATTTTACTTAAAAATCGGTATGTACATACATGCATATTTAATTAAGCTTAAAATTGTACTTCCTCACTCATGTACTTGACTTCATTGACTGACTTCAACTTCGCTGCAAATTGAACAAAGCAAAACATGATTTTTATGCGAGACAAATTTCCACAGAAACTAACGGTAGAAAAAGATTTTTTGGATATCCATTCTATTTTTCAGCTGGCTACGATGTAGCATTCTACTTTGCATTCCCTGAAATGAAGCAAAGAAGCGAAATAAATAAAATATTGTATGACATTNGCCAGCAAGTAGAAAAATTAAAAATAAAAAATAAAACCGAGCATATGCAAAATACAAAAAAATAAGAGTGATATAAATAGTGGCAAGCAGTGAAGCAACCCAGCAAAAAACACGATTACCACAGAAGCGAAAGTGGAAACGAGCTAGGCGATGGGAATCGCTTACCCTTTCGCTTCAGGAAGGCCTTATTTTAACATGGGCATGTCATTGGCGGTAAGCCCTTACCCGCAGCATTACCTTCAAACGAAGGGAGAACGCATGGATAAACAGAATCCAGAGAAGCGAACAAAGAATGCCTTACAGAGAAACTAATGTAGAATGCCCAGATGAGTACATACTTATTTATATTAAATCAGAAAATGTCTTAAAAGATTAAATTTAATTAAAATTTTTATAAATCAGTTTTTATACAAACATATGTATGTATTTGGGTATTTAGATTTTACTTAAAAATCGGTATGTACATACATGCATATTTAATTAAGCTTAAAATTGTACTTCCTCACTCATGTACTTCACTTCATTGACTGACTTCAACTTCGCTGCAAATTGAACAAAGCAAAACATGATTTTTATGCGAGACAAATTTCCACAGAAAGTAACGGTAGAAAAAGAATTTTTGGATATTCATTCTATTTTTCAGCTGACTACGATGCAGCATTCTACTTTGCATTCCCCGAAATGAAGCAAAGAAGCGAAATAAAAAAAATATTGTAGGACATTCTACTTTGCATTCCCTGAAATGAAGCAAAGAAGCGAGACAAATAAAATATTGTAGGACATTCTACTTTGCATTTCCGGAGATGAAGCAAAGAAACGAATTAAAAAAGAAATATTATAGGACATTCTACTTTGCATTCCCCGAAATGAAACAAAGAAGCGAAATAAATAAAATATTGTATGACATTCTACTCTGCATTACCTACAATGCCTAAAAGAAGTGAAAAAATTCGAAGGCATTACAACGCTATGCCTTCTAGAACACGTTACCACTAAAAGCGATTACCGATTTTTTGCTGGGAAGTGAAGAGATACTCGTAGCAGTCGAGCTATTCTTAAGTTATCAGACGTAGTAATGCGCTGGTACTCATGCAAGTACTTACGTACATATGCACATATGTACATACATTAGGGTGCAGTTTTTTACGACTTCCGTTTTTTTCATTCCTACCTCGAAATTTTGTGGAAAACATCTAAAAAAGGCTCCCTGAAAATTTTAACCCTTAACATTAACATTAGGTACTCGCCCAAGAAGTGCAAAGACTTCCCTTATAAAATACACGTAAACTATGATTGCTTTTCTTCAAAATTCTATAGCTCAGAGGCATTTTATGGTATAATCATGGTCAATGATGGGTTTTCTTCAGAATTGACCGTTCTACAAAAGTGTCGATTGCGGCGTAACTCATACTCCCACCGGCGAGTTAGTACGGGTAACGACGAGAGGGTAGTAACGAAGGGGTTCTGAAAAACTACAAATCATAAACTTGTAGGCCATTCAATTTCCTACAAAAAAGTTCCGAAATACCAAATCGCTAATATCGATATTTTTTAGATATTGGGCTTTTAAATTGAGGTAGTGTGAAATTTTCATTGATTATTGAGCTAAATAGTGATAATTGTTGATCAATATCTTAAGAATCGTGGATATTAGCGATTTGGTGTTGTCGAACTTTTTTGTAGGAAATTGAAGGTCCTACAAGTTTGTCGATTTTATTTTTTCTGTAGTTATTTTCGAGACAGGGGAAAAAACGAGAATTTCGTGAAAAAATTGGGATTAGTGACCCGTACTACCTCGCTGGTGGGAGTTAGGATTAAACCGCAATAGATGCTTTTGTAGAAGGTTTATTTCCGAATAAAACGCATCATTGACCATGATTATACCATAAAATTCCTCTGAGATATAGAATTTTGAAGAAAATCAATCAAGGTTTATGAGTATTTTAGATGGCAAATCTTTGCACGCCTCGGGCGAGTACTTAATGTTAATATTAAGGGTTCAAATTTTCAGGGAGTTTTTTTTAAGTATTTTCCACAAAATTTTGAGGTAGGAGTAAAAAAAAAACAATAGTCGCAAAAAAACACCCTAATGTACAAACATACCTAAATATGAGAAATTATTGAAAAAGTGCTGCATTTTTGGCGTGGATATATATGTACGAGTATGTACANAGTACTTAATGTTAATATTAAGGGTTAAAATTTTCAGGGAGTTTTTTTTAAGTATTTTCCACAATATTTTGAGGTAGGAGTAAAAAAAAACAATAGTCGCAAAAAAACACCCTAATGTACAAACATATCTAAATATGAGAAATTATTGAAAAAGTGCTGCATTTTTGGCGTGGATATATATGTACGAGTATGTACATAGGTATTTCTGTAGATACCATTTTTAATGTATTTTTTGCGCGAGAAATGGAAAATAAACATTGCTGGGAAATTAAAAGAAAACAAAACGTTGATGGAATTCATAATATGTGTCAGCTAGGGAGCCAAATTGCATTTAAAGGCGCCTTTTTAATATTGGGTAGACCTAGAAAAATTTAGCTACTCACATCGCTGCTTTACTGCATATGAAATCAACTGATCACTAAAATTTAGATGAAATTTTACTAAGGGCCCAGTGTTTATTTTTTAACTAGTATTTAACATTTGAGTACATAGGCTAGTCTGTTTTATGGTAAAATATAAATAACTATATGAAAGTACACAGTGACAGCGCAACTAAAAGAAGCAAGATATATGTATCACCTGTCGGCTCAGNTTGATGGAATTCATAATATGTGTCAGCTAGGGAGCCAAATTGCATTTAAAAGCTCCTTTTTAATATCGGGTAGACCTACAAAAATTTATCTACTCACATCGCTGCTTTACTGCATATGAAATAAAGTGAACACTAAAATTTAGATGAAATTTTACTAAGGGCCCAGTGTTTATTTTTTAACTAGTAGTTAACACTCGAGTACATAGGCTAGTCTGTTGTATGGAAAAATATAGATAAATATATGAAAGTACACAGTAACAAGCAAGATATATGTATCAGCTGTCGGCTCAATACAAGCGACTGCAACTAACCCCGACAGCTTTCCTACAACAAGTATGGTGTTACATGCTTTATATTATTAATGAAAAAACGACTTACCACTTTAAAAAAGAGACTAGAAATCCAAGTTTGTTGTCTTAAGGTACTATAGTCCGCCGTCAAATACTTTCTAGACATAATTTTCACACAAATATTTCACTGCGCCGGTCAGCGACGCTTACATTTTTCACTTCCGAAACTAACATATTAAAAACAACGCCCGGCTCAATTTTTCGCTTTTTGATAATAAGACACACAATTTGCCATTAATTTAATAACAAAATACTTTACTTTGAACAATAATTAACAGAAAATTTGCATTTTTCATATTCAATCTAGGTACTTAGCAGCAAAACTTTTGCACACACAAAACGGAAACTGACAGCCGACAGTGGAAATGGCGGCGGAAGTTTGACACTAACCGGACAGGGTGCCACTTCGCTGGGTGTAGTTACCAACTAGTGCCAAAGTAGTAAAATCTTGTAATGAAATAGAATTGGCTAAAAAAAAGTTTTTATGTTACAATCAGTGTTGCCGCTACATCATGGAAAAATTTATCGTAAAAAAAAAAAACAAAAATGGATCACATGTATCATTATTTTTTTTTTTTTAAGTATCAAAGTATGAAGTTAGAAAAAACTTAAAAAATTGCTATTTGGTTTCATACCTCTGCTTTTTATTATTGTCAATAACCAAAAAATCACGTAATGCACATTCATAGACATACATATGTATGTACATGAAGAAAAATATCTTGCATATAGTGCGAGAAACTTTAGTACAAATATATAAACTTAAAACTATTAACAGTCGATCATTTACGTTGATTATCTAATTATGTGATATATTCCACGTTAAACTCGTTGGAAAGAACGTCACTTTTTGTTATTGTACAAAATTTAATTTCTGTAAGAATCTTAGATCGTAAAATATTTGGTGTCATCAGTGTAACCCTGCAACTTGTCAAATTTCCGCCGCCATTCCGGCAAATAGTTGATAGTTCCGTTTACGCGTGTGTTAACGTTTTCTGCTAAGCAATAGTGAAAAAATAGTGAATTACTAAATGTGTAGCGTTAAAAGTGAAATAAATTATTAAAAATATGAAAGTCGTGATAGTATTCTATTGAATTTAACCAAAATATCGCGCGGGTTATGTTTCTTGTGTATTTTTTTAGCAAGCGGAAATTCTCTGGAGCGCTGAAAACCGACGCAGGAAGAAATGTGTGTGTGTGTGCAAATAAAGGAAATTAAAGTGAGAACTAACATGCAATACAGCATTAGCGTAGCCATAGTGAAATATTTCACTATGGGCGTAGCCAGGTAGGGGCAGGCCCATATACAAAAATAGTACCAGGAAATGCTAGCTCAATAATTTCGGCCCCCCTAACTTTCAATTTTTTCCTATATGTACATGTGTATAGTATATACAACGTATTATAAACTCAATGCTAACAAAATAATTAGTAAATTGATTTCAAAAGTGGATATGTGGATCATCCGGTTCTGTATGAAGTTATTTTCGCTAATTTCAAATGGACGCTAGCAAGGAAAAGAGGTTTGTAAAGGCATTTTTAATAAACATTAAGATAAGACATATATAAATTGCTTAATATAGCAGAAAAGGATCAGTCCAACGGCTTCGTCTTGACCTGCAGGCTGTGTGGGAGACACAGCGGCTAAACTTAGACGTAGACTACGTGATATTATTAATATCATATTCAATTTTAAAACAGTATACAAAATATTCGTTTTGATTGTATTGAATTGAATTTAATAAATCAATATGAATTAATACTTTGCAATAGAGAAGCAGATCCACATTGACTTCAGTCATACATATGTACCATCAGCTTGCGTCTGATATTGTGATGCCTACATATTTCATGTGCCTGATGAACTAAGTTAAACTTTATCTTTTAAATACGTGACAACGCTCCTAAATTCAGTTCAGAATTAAGGCCCTTTTAAACCCATTTCATTTGATACTCATATTTTTAATAATTGCTTTCACTTATTAAATAATTTGATGGTAAACTCAATAATATTATTAATATTTAAACTAACTAACTAACTAACCTTCGTTTCACGTCATGTTTTAATATTTCATCTAATTAAATTCTAATTTTAAAACAGGTAGCAACCCTATTCAAAATATTTTAAAACCAAAACCTACTTAAATCTGTTTCGAATGACACACGTATTGCGATACATGTTTAAATTGTATTTCTAATACCCTTAATTCAAGTTGAATTTAATTCTAAAACATATGGCAACGCTCTTAAAAAAAATAAGAAAAAATCATTTTTAACGAATCGTCCACACTTCAATCGCGACTTCCCACAACCTACCGAAACTAACATACGACAATCTTTTACCCAGGCGACGGAATGTCAATTTATACCCATACTTTAATAATTCATTTGACTTATTAAATAATTTGGGTTTATTTTTTTACGCAGGTGGAAACCCTCTTTAATGTTATAAATGCTCAAACTAAATATTTCTTAGTACTCCTTTGTTTGATGCCAGTATTTCAACATTTAATATAATTTAATTTAATTCGACTTTTCAAACAGATGGCAATCATGTTCAAATTATTTTTTAAGCAAAACCTCGTAAAACCTTTTTCGTCTGACACTTGTATTGTGTTACATATTTAAATTATCTAATACTCCTAATTCAAATTGAATTTAATTATAAAATCAGGAGGCAACCCTCCTACATGCAATTTGGAAATAAAGTTTCTTCAAAGCAATTTTATATTCATATTGAAGTTATTTATCAGTCAGTCAGTCTTTCGATGCTTTCTCCTCGTAAAAAAATATGAACCTATTATCAGCCGACGAATGTGGAGTGCAAAATAAATTAAATTAAGGGTAGTGATATTTAATAAATAACCGCTTAGATAAAGTTCCATTTTAATTTCCCTGAAAGCTGTAGTGCTAAAAAGCGCGGCAGCTGATCAGTATTTACGCGTATATATGTATGTATGTTTAAAACTTTAATTGCTGTAATTTGAAACACAAAATGGCTGCTGTTGGGAATTATTAAACCCTTTCAAATTTTTTAATTCCTGACTATTTAAGTTAACCTTTTAACCAACCAAACAACAACAAACCAACTAACATACAGGTAACAACTTTTGCAATCAATTAGCATTTTCAATTTGCAAACAAATTTCCCTACACAAATTGCCGCTTGATTTCCATAATCGATAGAAATTCCACTACATTCCACAACATTGAAATATTCGTGCAATAAAATATACATATTTTCCCAAAGCAAATGAGCTGTCCAAGCGCTGCTCATCACAGTAGTGCAAATGCTTCGAAAGGCCATCGAAGTACAACCATTTTAAGTAAAATAATTATATTTTTAACAAACGATGAGTTGTAGAAAATTGAGAATGATTATTCAAACTCTTATGTGAGTGCAGTGACAGACAGCAACCAAAGCAGCAGCAGCGGGGCCGGCAATTTATTATTAGATATGGAATGGCAAGCAGCAGCCAACAACTAGTCGCTAGACACTAGCCTCCTAACCGCCTACTGCCATCAACAACTGCCAAATGAAATGTGCATCAAAATTGCACACAATTGGAATTGCTCACAACAATAACAACAATACGAAAACAGTAGCAATGGCAACAGCAATGACAGCAAAAGTAGCAGCAGCACACACTGTGCAACCGAAACATAGCCTAAGAGTCAACAATGCAACCAATCACAGTAGTGATAACGATAAAATAAGGAATTGTTTGTTAAGATCAGTTGCAACTGTCTGAGAATTCGAGCTTTGGCTGTATATGCAGCGTTTGACTAATAGATGGATAGATGGATGGTTGGGTTAGGTTAGGTTGGGATGGATGCTTGGTATTTACTACTTAGTTGCAATAGTGCAAGTACGAACTACAATTGCTTAATCAGCATTTGTTGCTGACCAAGTTGAAATGTTGTTAACAACAAAAGGTGTACGCTTGATCGCTCACTGAAATACCTTCGTACCAAAAAAAGGTGCTTGTATTGCAAATATATGGGCATCAAGCCGCCGGTCGCCTGTTGTACTGTTAGCTGGTTGCCTAACCGTCTGATCCGTCTGGCGTTCATAGTCAATCAGCTAACAATGCGCTTATTCAAGCAGTAGTGACTTAACTGGCTAAACAAAAATATTTTAAAGGCGAGCGGGCAGCAAGCAGCGCATAAATATGTTCATATGTGCTTGAGTCGTTCCGCTTGGCCGCTGGCCAAATTGAATTTTGCACAGTGATTTAGCTAAATCATCCAAATCCAACAAACTCATGCACACACACGTATGTATGTAGCTACTTACATACTCGTACTTATGTGTGCATTCGTATATGGATAGATATACATACTCTTCTTCTGGCTCCTGCCACCATTTCTACTAAGTTGTTGTGCCAAACTTTAAAGTACATACTTGTATGTCTCTGTCAGACAGTTGCCATTCTGTGTAGTTAGGCTGCCGTTCATGTATTAAGCACTTCATCATTTGGAAGTGCGCGACTAAATTTAAAGCTCAATTTGCAGTGAGGAGCGTAGAAATGGCCGCAATTGTTGATGGCTTGCCCCAATGACTTCCGGGAGATGCAAATGGCTGCTGTGCTAATAATGATGGCGTGTCAATGAAAATCATTATGTGGGTGCGGATAATTATCAATTTTATCTGCATAAGCAAAGTTTGCAAATTTAGGGAAAGTCGTCGGCCAATAGAAGAACATATTTGTTCCAATTTCCGGGAATACAGTGTTCCGTGTGTTCATGTTTGTATCTCTTCTCCTGTGGAACATAGTTGTGGACGGACTCCTACAGATACTAACTAAAGAAGGCGTCCGATGGCAAGTGTACGCGGATGACATAGCGATTATCGCTAGAGGGAAGTTCGCAAATAAATACTCTCTGCGACATCGTCCAAAGAGGACTGAACCTTGCAAAAGGATGGTGTGCAGATGTAGGTTTAAAGGCAGCTATAGTCCCTTATCCAAGGACATAACTTTCCAGGGGATGAGGAGCTTGACCTAGATGGGGTTGTTATCAATATCACCAAAGTGTTAAAGTATCTGGGGCTTATCCTGGACTAAAAGCTTCTGTGGAGGACTCATATTGAGATGGTCACCTCTAATTCTACTCGAGTGATAATTGTGTGTAAATGTCAAGCGGGAAAATCCTAGGGGTGCACTAAGATGGATGTACACCATGATTTGGAGATTGGGAGTGACGTATGGTGAGTTTCTAGGACTGCTCCGCGAACGGTGAGGCATACCCTCACCTAGATTCAACGGCTGGCGTGTGCGCACACCTGTATAAATTAGGAATCTTGTCCATTGACCTGTGTCGCTTTCTTCTGAAGTGTGAGGCCACTTCACGCAGGAGGAATAAGAGCATAGGGCACCTGTGGCCAAGAGAGGAGCACATACACTCCCTATCCCCGGGATCAATTATGAGATTTGTATAGTCTATAGTGTGAGTCGAGGTATTGTGATGAGCTTAAGGCGCGATGGACCTACCGGTCGCAGTATTATAACTAAATTGCTATCTGCGTTTACGTCTACGTCTACATTTTCTTTTAGGGCTACGGTTACGTTTACGTGGACATTGCTTATTTTTCTCAAATATTTGCTTTATTAAAAGTATGCAATAACATTTTAACGCAACAATTACATTCACATTTTTGCTTACATTCATGTTAACTTCTACGGTTACGTTTACATTTTTGCAGTTGTAAACTCTTACTAAAGGTGTCCAAATGAGAAATCCTATATATTACATTTGTGTATACTTTTACAGTTACATTCACGTTGACGTCTACGTTTACGATGACGAAAAAAATAAAATTCCGTTGCTTTAGAAAATTTGCTAGTAGCCTGTTTAACATCCATTTTTCTTAATATGAATATTTGTAGCTCATTATAAATACCCAAAGCCACTCATTTATGCCCATAAAATTTAACAAATCTGAGAGTTTTGCCTCAGAGATCAATTTTGAAGCTTAAAACTTTATCGCACACATTCGCCACTANGACCTACCGGTCGCAGTATTATAACTAAATTGCTATCTGCGTTTACGTCTACGTCTACATTTTCTTTTAGGGCTACGGTTACGTTTACGTGGACATTGCTTATTTTTCTCAAATATTTGCTTTATTAAAAGTATGCAATAACATTTTAACGCAACAATTACATTCACATTTTTGCTTACATTCATGTTAACTTCTACGGTTACGTTTACGTTTTTGCAGTTGTAAACTCTTACTAAAGGTGTCCAAATGAGACATCCATTTTGCTTAATATGAATATTTGTAGCTCATTATAAATACCCAAAGACACTCATTTATGCCCATAAAAATTAACAAATCTGAGAGTTATGCCTCAGAGATCAATTTTGAAGCTTAAAACTTTATCGCACACATTCGCCACTATTCATTTGTGATCAATAACAATAAGTGGCAATTAAAAATTATGCTCATTACTCCGCGCTAGCATGTGTACAACAACAACNCTTAAAACTTTATCGCACACATTCGCCACTATTCATTTGTGATCAATAACAATAAGTGGCAATTAAAAATTATGCCCATTACTCCGCGCTAGCATGTGTACAACAAAAACGATCGCTGCTAAGTTGGCAATAATACATAATAATGGCAATACTAAAATTGAAACTAAAGCCAAATTTAAGGCTAGAAGACAAAGTCTCAAAACCCGACAATGACTATTATTGCCAGCACTCGCAATAATTTAGTTACTAAACTACTCAACTGCGGCTACTGCTGGTAAATACTACGAGTAAGTACGTTGCATGTTTCCGATTATGTATGAATACACTTCATAATGAACAAAGTCGAATGGATGCGCGAAGAATTTCTACAGCAGCGGCCGCAAACACTAAAACCAAAGTTGTTTTTGCACATTTTTGTTCTTATTTGCCATTTTTATTTTGTTATTTGCGGCCGATAAGGCATGTCCAAAGTGGTCAAGTTGCCGTTTATGGTAATGACTGAAATTAGACCCCAAACGCGGACGTACATATGTACATACTATATACATACACACATATAACTCGNAAATTAGACCCCAAACGCGGACGTACATATGTACATACTATATACATACATACATACATATAACTCAAAGTAAGGCTCAATGCGAGACAGTCAGCCAGACAGGCAGCGAGGTAGAAATGTGATGCGATGACTACGAAAACTTCGCCAACGACGACGACGCGCCGGGACGAGGCGGGACGGGCCGTGACAGCGCGACGATACAAGATCTGGAGCCCACTTCTGGCCACATAACTTGCCTACAATTGTAGCGGCGGCTACCGACTATTTGCTTGTTGCAACTGCCACTGTCATATGTACATATGTATATACGGACATGTGTACGTTGAGCGCTGATGACGATTGCGCTGTTGTAAAATTGTAGCAACTGCGCGCCACTCCACCGATCAAAATAAACCGACCGTAAGCGCGTGGCCGACTATGCGGCTATAATCTTCTTGCGGCGGCATATTAGTAATGGCCACAACTTGGGCGTCACTGAAATTGACTAGCTCCAAATCCATTTTAGCTATGGATATTTTACTTTTACAGCCTCGTTTATGTTGTGCGCACTCGCTCGCTGGTGCATTGAAGTAGTCAGTCAGACAGTGGTGCGCTCGAGGCTGCTACGGCGCGTATAAGAACAATAATTGAAGTAGCAACAGCTAACAATGCTCTTGTATATGGTGACTTAATGGCCAAATGCAGGATGAGTGCACTCACATTGGTTAAGCTTAAGTTGGCGCGCGTATTCGATACAACAACGCTTCTGACGCGTCGCGTCACTGCTGTGTTTATTGTTTGCCATTCGTTTGTGCGCATGTCGAAATAATTTCGTTCGCCTGAAGTGTTTTGACTATCTATTTGGTAGTCAAATGTTTTTGCTATTTGCTATGCATTGCACACATATGCATTAAAATGAAAAATAAAATATTAGCAATATGGAAAGGTTTTCAGCTTTGCATCCATCCAGCGTCCACACAAATTTGGTAAAGTTGAATTAGTCAGGGCGGAGTCAGTAGCAGCGGCGCGCGACTGCGCCTACGCTGCCTGTAGTATTAGGCTAACATGCCGGCCATTCGATCTACGCCATTTTTAATTACCTGTCAGCTGCGTGCAGTGGGCACAACTAAACTAGCAACTAAATAAAATTACTTATTTTTACAAATGAATTGTTTTCGTGGCCATTTCTGCTGCTTTTTATTTGCTGCCCATTAAAGTTCGCTGTGAAAGCGCTCGTTAACAGCACGCCAAGGAATTCGTGCGACTTTTACCGCATAAAGGAGTTAGTTTGCTTTGGCATGGCGCGTGTTAAATTGGTTAAAATTGCTGAGATTCCTTGCTTCCAAAAAAAGCTTTTGCCAAATTAGATTTTCATTAATTTTTTTGCGATTTGTTACCAAAAATTAGGACATGTCTGCAATAGGCCGCCGGGAAGGCGTTGTAGTTGGGCGCCAAGTCAACCGAAACGGGAAAATGTGAAAAATTAAGAGGCAAGTCTGTGGCAAGGCAACGAACGGTTAAGATGTAAAACTTGGCGCCAAAACATCCAAATGGGGCGCTGCAAATTGGCGCGAAAGCATACGACTTTGGGGCGGGAAAAACATCATTAAAGCTTGTAAAAGGAAAGGTTTACTAATTTATATACAAAATTGATTAAGCTAAGATGGAAAAATGTGCAAAACTAGAAAATGTTCACAGGAAAAGTTGAAAAGACGGATGAGTACAATTTGGAGGAAATTGCGTGTGATAATTTTAAAGCAAAACTTAAATTGTTAAATCAAAGAGAGCAATAAAGCAGAAATAGATAGATAAATTAAAGAGGTATGCACCGGAACCTAGAAAGTCTATTATGCGCTCCACTCATCACAAAACATATATTGTTTCTATAGACACCAGCAAGCCCAGGAGAACTTTTGGAGGTAAGAAGTGTATCTCTTCTCCCTCTGGCATCAATGTGGCCTATACTGTTCCTTCATGGCCTCGCTACGGCCTCACATTCAAAGAGCATGTGCAATGGTGTCTCCTCAGTTGAATCGCAGAGACGACAGAGATCATTCCAACAGATTCCCAGCTTATACAGATGACCTCTTAGCATGCAGTATCCAGTGGGAATGCAGGCAATGATTCTAAATCCTCTTACTTATTATTCCTTCCCTAAGCCATTCCCTAATTGTGTTTGAGCCTATTTCAAGAAATGGGTCGGGATCTCTTGGAGCTAAGGCCACCGGTATCCTGCTTAGCCATCCCCTATATCATTGCTCAATGCACTCAATCCTTTCTGTCGCTAAGTCTCAGAATTATCTCATTACAGTAACCTCTACGTAAGTTAATCTCTACACAACGATTGATGGCGTAAGTGTCCGCATGGAATATACTCGAGTGCAAGAACCAACTCAAGCGCTTTCTTCGAGCATGTACGCATTGCTCCCGTAATGCAAACACAGGCCATACCTATCAATTTGGTGAGAGATTGACTAATTATGTCTACGGCGGTTCTCGGAACCCACGCCACTAGCCCTTAAGTCACTATTATGGATACGATCATGGTGTATATCTATCTTAGGGTCTTAGGGCTGCACCCTCAAGACTTTCCTGCTCAGCACCTGTACACTATTAGTGCCTTCGTAGCTTTTAGTCGCGTCCATGTGGAATCTCGACAGAAACCTAGAATCCAAGATTAGACCCAGATACTTAGTCTCGGCGGAAACCTTAACTACGGTCTCATTCAGTATTATAATACTCATGTCTGAGTTCCTAGTGAAGGGTACGATGACCATATTGGAGGGATTGATATGGAGCACACCAACTCTTTGTTAAGTTTAAAACTATAGGTGACGTCTAAGGTTTTGTGGTAGAAAATCGCTCCGTTCGCATATCAAATACCGCAAGCGGCTGTTTCCTATTCCTGAAAAAGTGAGAAAAGTGTGGACTTTGAAGATTTTAAACCAGTCGCTTCGGTTAGGGTCCTGAGGGGAAGTTGAGCCGTAATGCATAAATACCAATCGGACAATGATCGATGTTATCTCCTAGTGGTATCGAGAGATATTACAAGTTTGAGAGTCCCTTAGACCATCGTCGGCCAGTCCGTAGTCAACTAGCGTTCCAAGCTTTCGGTCAGCGTTCCAGACTACAAACCAAGTATAGCCAGTGGAACTCCCACCATTTTCTTACTTGACGACGATTTCTCAAGAGTACCCCGTCTTGCTAGCAAGTTCGTGCTTTAAAGCCATGGCCTGGCTGGCTTCGTTAATTTTTTGTTCTTCTTTATCTACGGATTCAGTCAAAGAAGTAGGCAACTTCTGCAAACACCGGTCGAGTGTCGGTCACGGTTGCGAAAAGGTGATACCGGGCATAAGGGTTTTGCCTCTGGTTAGGAAAGTGTTTGGTGCTTCTGTGTTCATGAGTCTGCTAACCCTTCCGGGATGAGTTAAGTTAGAGTATAGCGCGGGTTTGGAGATGGTGATTGAAAGACATTAAAATATGGCAGTATATAGACTTATGTAAACTTCTCAATTGTGTATTATTGGTTCCGTTACCCGTACTGGAGCAGCGTACCTTATTGTTATCTGACCCGTCCCCTTTTAAACTGTCAGTAACGAACGAGACGGTGCTATCGAATGAACTCCTAGGATGCTGGGGGATCCACAGTGGGCATATTAATTCGAACGGCTTTAGCACCCGTTTTTGGTCTGACCCACTGGGTTCAGATCCAAATATAAGAGCATTCCAATATCACTACAAGGTCGAGGAGATGGTTGCCTTTTTTACCACAAATGCTTCCAATTTTCTGTCCCATCTGATTTTGGCATCAATGTTTTAAGTTGCGTGGAAAAGAGTTTCGTAATAACTTTGTTCACAAAAACGAAAAACCAGATTCCTTATTAAACATAAACAACCATCCGCCAGATCCTTATTTCCGCATATGTTTGAAGCATGAGGAAGTGGGCCCATCTCAGCTTCCTTTCTCACGGGAAGCTAAAGTTAAAACACGTCCGCTATTTTAAATAGCCTCTAAGGGACTGCGAGAAAGGGATATTAGCTGCCTTTGGGACATCATGGGGAACAGCACGCTGCGTATGTCCTAACGATCTGCTATTTCTTTGGAATTGTTTTTACCCTTCCAAAATATTCTTCAGTTGTATCATAACGGACAGGTCAGGGAGTGTCTATTTGCGGCGCTGTCGTCTAAGCTTACCCCAACCAACAAACCGTTCCTGTTGCAATCTTACGCATCCCGACCCTAATGCAGTGACCTTTCTTTACTTTCTGTTCCCGTTTATAATACACACATGGAATTGGATTTAGCCGCTATTTCGTGACTACCAGATCTAAACAGCACGATCTGTAAGAATGTAACCATACGACGCACGCGCACGTGCCCCATGCATGCCGTGTCTGAAAATCACTTTTCACCAATTAACTGTCAACCGAATGACAGTCAGCGCAATGCAATTGAAAAATGTTGCAACAATTAACAAATCTCACCAGGAAGACACATATCACACGTATGACAAATGTGTGGGCGTGTCAATTGATTTGAAATGCATTCAATTTGAAAGCGACAAGAGTAAAGATTACAAAAAAAAAAAACCCAGCAACATGTCGGGGATAAAGTTGAATGCTTTTGGTGGCGGATAAGTCGTGTGCACAAATGTTGCAGACCGTAAACAACCTCATAAATTTTCACAACTGTCGGCAGGCAGTAAATTAAACAACCATAAAACAGGATAATTAAACAAGCGTCGCTCGATGTTGGTAGCAACGAAATGGCCGTAGGCGCAAAGTTGTTGCTTCAGCTACACATAAACACCCCAGTAAGGAGCAATAGAAGCTGACCGAAGACTATTGCTGAGCACCGGCTGGCTAGTGGCAAGCGTCAGTTGTACTAATGGCAGTTAAAATTAGAGTTTAAGCATCTTAACGCGTATGGCGGCAATGACAACAACAACAACAACAACATCGGCAACCACTCTTAAGTGTACCAGTAGCCGGCGATTAATAAAATATCTGCATCGATCGGTCTTCAGCGCTGACAAGTGTCCATTGGCAATGACCACAACTTCTTGTGACCGCTTGCATGTTGCAGGTGCGTGTAAGCGTTTCCTGCTCCTGCCTTTGGTTTTGCTGCCTCTACTACCTGCTGCCGGCCACATCCAACACGCCAACACTTGTTTGCCAATTGACAATCGCTTTTGGTCGTTAATTTTCTATTACTGGGCTTCTGCCGTCGGCGACGGGTCATAAAACGCCGTTTTTCGGCATTCTGAGCTGACTTTCAGCTTCCTAAAGCATTTTATTGTACAGTGGCAATATTTATGTTTGTGCAATAAGCGCGCGTTGAGTGGCTATGTACGTATGATCAGCTATATGTATGTAGTTATAGGAGCACTTTCGTCTTAAACAATTAATAGTGGCTTGTAAGCAGAATGAAAACGGTATGGCGCAAGTGAAACAGTGGGTGCAATTATTAATGCGACAGTAGGTAGGATGCAATAGGTTGTTGAACATCGCAAGAGTAAATCTCAAAAGTCACTGTATTGGAAGCTAATTCAGAGTGCACGCATAACGAATTGAGTTTGTAATTTAGATCTGGTAAATCTACTAACTACCCATCTTTTCTCTCCCATCTTTGGTCTGCTTTCAAAGCCTCTTTCGGCTACGCAAAAGAAGTTTGTTATTTCCGCTATATACAATTTTTTTCCGACGAACGAGAATCACACTTTAAGGGCCAGTTTCTCAGAGCAAGTCTAAGCTTAGATCACGTAAACTGCGCTTTTATTGAACAACTGGCTGACATTTGGTTAGCTAATCTTAGTTTAAACCAGCCAGCTTGAGCATTTAAACTAAGTTTAAACCACATCCGAGCACTGAAAAACTGACCCTAAACGACCTACTAAACTGCGTAATCCGACGACCTTCAATTACATATACATAGTACAATTCTTAGGTCAAAGGTTCGCTTGATTCCTTGCTCGATGATAATCAAACTCCTAGACTTTAGGCTCGTTCAATTCCACTCCTTCCTCGATTAAAGTCCGATTCATGGCTCTTGGAATCGTTCGGTTGCCACTCCTCTTCAATCCTATTTCCCGATCTTGTTTTACCTACACGTCGCGTATGTATTTAAGGTTGATCCACTTTCGACAGGTGTCAATCACAATACCTTATCATAAAATGCATCCACCTCGGTATCAACTATAGTCGGATTCTCAAAATGTGCAGGCATTTATTTTGAAAATCTGACTAGAGCTTATCCCGAGGTAGAGGCTTTTATTATTCATATTACAACCATGGCGACGGTGACAAAGTTCCGAATAAAATCAGCAAAAACTAGCACTGATGACCAAGTGATCCCAAAATTCCAATATCAGAGCGGCCCTTACACGAACTTGGTTATCACGTGCCCCGTAGGTGATCTAACCCGTATTACACTGCGAATAGATAATGTGTGTCTCAGGATGGATTATTCTCCTCGTCGTTAAAAGGTTGTTGTTTAGCTGAGAGAGCTCGGGAAACCCAGCTTAGAGCTGGGATCGAATTAGAGGAGGTAGGGAAAATCTTTTGGAACGAGATATGTACTTATCGACCTCAATGGTTTATAGGGCGCACATCAAGTCAACTAAACACTAATATATGAGGGAGGGAGTTGTGCGAGCAGGCAGATGAAGCGGTGACAACTGATGTGGCTCTTTTACCATTGTTTTTATTGGAAATCTGTTAAAAGAGCCATGCTCTAGCTGCCGTAGACTACTGTGTGCAAAGGCTACTATAAATGTAGTTATAGTTCAATAGTAACCGAGTTAAAGATTTAACAATAATTTAGACTTATCCGAGACCCTGTTGTTCGCAATGTCATTTCAAACTACTTGCGCAATATTTCGTAAGGTAATGGACGGCAACATCAAAAACTACCAAACAGCCAATAGCAGCCTTCCAGTCTGGTGCTATTATGGAGCTGAACTGACAAGAATGCAAAGAGGGACAACAAAACGCACGGATATACCTGTAAGGCAAAATTCAGATTGGGTATAATTTGTTGAAAAGATAAATAATATTTTTTTATGTCAAATGGGAATGCTGAACCCCCTTAACATAAGGAAGGCATAAGTCTACGAAAAAATAAGGTACAAAAACAAGCACTCACTAATAGCCCTAGGACACCCATCCACAATGAAAAAATGAATAACTCGGTCTGCCCCTTCAGACTTGAAGGGTGTGCTAGGCTTTGCTTCTGCTTTTCATTGAGCTTTTTTTCGGTCTCAGTACAAAGGGCCACCTCCGCATGAATCCATGCAGAGCGTCTGTTTGGCTTGTAAGCCGTAGCTTACCACCTGGTTCAAAAACTGTCCAGGAGTGGAGTGTGAGCGATGCGTTAAACATAGCAAGCTGGGTTAGCGTTGACCATGGTTACGAATACCAGCGACTTCTTTGTTCAATAAATTCAGCGAGGAGGCATTTAATATAGGCATTGGTTGCTTAAAGAGTTATTACCTACCTCTCCAATCATAGACGCTCATCGGCGGCGTAGAGAAAAACCTTTGAGAAAGGAGTACCCACTAGTCAGACCTGTCCGGCTTAAAGGTACTAAGAGACTCATGTAAGTGCCAGTCCATTTGCCATGAATACAGATTACTGATTCTATATAACAGAGACGGAAATAATGGATAGGAGGTTCTCTATTCGCTTCAAAATCAGCAGTAGGACATGAAACCTATTTCGCAACACGCCAACACACTACAAGTGAAGTGCTCGTGGAAAAAATAGAATGAAATTAATGGAAAACCCGCCACTACAGAAGAAGGTTCTAACATTCAAGAGTCATCTTGGAATGGTGCCACCTAGGAATATCACCTCCACGACAAATATCGCATTTTGGTGGTTAAAGATCACAAAACATTGCTTACGAAGCAGTTTCACTTGTGTAGCCATCCCAACAGCGTTCTACTTGGAAACAAACCGACTCTTAGACACCGGAAAAGGCACCTGCCTATTCGGCTGAAAATATAACGTTTAGATGTAGGTATACCTCAATTCTCGAAAGCAAGGTGTGTTCAGCCTCTCTACACGGCGCAACCATGCTCTCTGGCCGTTCAGCGGCCGTCTACTTAGAGGTGGGAGATATATCACGAGGGACGCAGGGCACCCTGACTCAACTTAGGTCAGGCTGTTGTAGTTGCCTAAACAACTACCTCTATCATCTAGAGGCAAACACATGTCTAGAATGCGAGTAGGTTCCATACGGCAGCAACCACCTCGTTGCATGCCTGTCCAACTCATCGAACTTGACACCCGAATCTTTTTAGTAAGCGTCCAAGTTGGAAGATGAAGATACCGGCTGGCGGGAGTCATTCGGCAGCTTAAACAACCGCCTGAAGATGTGTGAGATTCAATCCAAGCGGTTCAAATTAAAATCTAAATCTAAAGATCTATACCAGAGTTCGAAAATATACCATCACCTCTGAAGAGCGGTTACTGTCTTAATTGGTTCTCGCCTTCGAGGCAGTTATCAGGAGTAGCGAGAAACCGCTTGTCTTGTTAGTGCCACTACGTGAGCTTGTTTATTTATTTATTT
The DNA here is from genome assembly GCF_001687245.7 of Rhagoletis zephyria. NCBI lineage: Eukaryota > Metazoa > Arthropoda > Insecta > Diptera > Tephritidae > Rhagoletis > Rhagoletis zephyria. Next base: position 4,041 of record NW_016165793.1, on the reverse strand, counting down.
AGACCAAGCTAGACATGGGGTAGTTGATTAAGACCTGACCCAACATTGTGTTAGGTCTTTAGTAATCTTCATTTTACAAGGAGAGATCTCTGATTTGCTTGAATAGTTTATGAGCCTTGACTTTTCGATTTTANTTAATTTGCCTACTGTTCGCCGTTTAATTGCCTGTTGACGTATTGTAGCTACTGTTTTGCACCAAAAAACTTAAGGCTTAGCTGAGCTAAAGCATTCTCTTACTGCCCATTTTATAGCCAGCTATTTTATGACCAAATTCTTTTCTTCTACTCTTACTTTGTTAAGCTTTAATGTATGCGCATATTGTCCCATTGCTGCATTCACCGTCGACCGCTGGCGTGTGTGAAGCTGGTGTGCTGGTAAAACAAACACCTGAGTACCGGGTTATTGCAACAACACTGAACGCTTCTTGTTGACAACAAATTCCGACATGACAGCAAGTTTGCAAGACACGCTTGTCGCTCACACTCCTTCCCGTCGAGCGTCTTGTCGCTCGATCGTTTTGCTATCGCATTCACAGTTGTTGTTGTTATTGTTGCTTTTCCTTGATTTCTTATCTACATTTGCATGTCCTGTCTGTGTTGCTGCAATGTTGCAATTAAGCGTCAGCGTGTCGCGAGCGTGCAACGCGTTAAAGCGTACAACATTTGTCAATTTTCGCTGGAATTTCCATATCATTTGCCAGCTCGATTGCTGCGACGAATCGTTGGAAGGTTGTGCGCCAGCACGCACTCACCACAAAGCTGTTGTTGTTGCTCGAACGAAAGCCTCGAAATATTGGCAAAAAAAACATGTTAGCATGCGTGCAACACGCCTTCCCTGCTGTCCGCTGCTGGTAACCGCTAACCAATGTTGGGCGTGTGGTGCCTACAACGCGACGGTTGATTGAAGTTTAGCGAAGAAAAATTCATTAAAGCAAAACACATCTCAGCTCGGAAGTGCAGGAGCACGACAGCAGCTAAGCAACCACTTAAGAGGAAAAATTTTAACGAAGCTAGTCAACGGGATCATGTCTTTTTCTTCTATAACCTCGAACCTAGCTAACATGCATACATAGATGTTGAAGAACTCCATGTACTTATTTATATAACTTAAGCCATCCGAAAATACTTTGCGAATGTACATATCTACATTTGAATCGGCAGATCGCCTTCAACCTGCTACTTTCTGCGAAAGCATCGTGCCGCCCTCCGCCCAACTTTACCAACGAAATGGGACTAACACGAGACAAAAGGTCTAACATAGTCCAAATCCGAATCGACGAATAGATTCGAACCCTCCAGATACAGGCTATTTGGCACTAAATACGGAGTCACGATTTTTTTGATAAATACCAGGAGAGGTATGTGATTGGCAGGGAATAACAGTACTAAATGCCAGAAGCCGTTCAACCTAAAGCCTTTTCGTCTGTTCACCGAAATGGCTGTTATACCCCATCCCCTTTCGGTGTCCATAACACAATTAATGTAAGCAAAGAGATGCGCGGTATTGTTTAAACCGCATGTATCTGTATTCTGCGGCCAAACCTGGTCTTGTGGGAATTAGGCTGATATACCAGCCTGATTTCAGTTGAATCAAGGTAGTTCTAGTGTCCCCTGATAGCTCGTTGGAGATATATAGGTGATGAACAGCTTCCGACACGATGCTTTCGTATGGATGAAAATGACGTTTTTATATTTTCACTCAATTATTTTTCCCACAGCTCCGTAGTTTTTATGCGTGCTGAGCTATATCATCTTCTAGTTGACGGAAAAACTCCGGAACAGAAGTCTACTTACGTGGCGGGATAGTAGAGGTCTATCTGTTAGGCTAAAGATGGAATGGTTTGATCTAAGCCAAAAACAACCCTCGTCATGAAGGTGGTTCTGGGATGGCATGAGCAGACATACGGTAGCAATTGGGGGAGCGGAATTCTGGCAGGTTTCGAGGTGGGCCTATTGAGTGTCGGTAGTGTCTATAGTTTTTTCGTTGATCTTTTCTCAAGTGCAGCCGGCGAGCGACAGCCGGGGTTTCTGCTGATAACCGAGAAGTTTCTCGAAAACGAAAGGAGTTTATAGGTTGTGTTGCGATCAGGATGTTGCCTCCGTCTACCTCTGAGATGAATTGGAGCCTCACTTGCTTTATCCGAGTCCTAAAGGGTGTGTTCGATGACTTATGCAGAGGTATTGACAAAACACTATCTTGTGGAGCTATTGTTTGTTGCTTCCCGCACAATTAGCTGACAAGCTCACACTTTCTGCTATTGGGGAGCAACGAAAGTGTGATATCCTTCGTCAGATTGGAGTATCGAAGGCTTTAGACAGATTTTATGCCACCAGAATGATTTGTGATTTGTGAGCATTTTCGCTTTTGTTTTAGGCTGTGGCTACATACTTATCTGTGAAGTTATGGCACCAAGCGCAGTAGTGGTGCAGGGGTCAATTGCGCAATCCCTGTTGATGCGAGGCTAAGCATAATGGGATGAAGGGAAGTAGAGTATTAAGATTTCGAGTGTCTTGGTTGTAGGGAGGAGTAAGGTGATCGGTAGTCTGTAGGCTTATTAAAGGTGATGGCGATCTGTTGGGTAAATTGCCAGCGCGGATATGCTGGCGTGCAATTTTTTTTAACCGTCGAAAGAGATGGTAGTCTAACTCGACCACCGCCAACCAAAAAGTTTACTAGTTCTTGCCTCTAGGCAAGGTTTCGCTTGTTTTCTCTGAGTAATCGTCAAATCTTGTTGGTCATATGCTTAATTATCGGATATTCTGGTCAGGCAACGATCGTCTACGAGCTCCACTACTTAGAAGGAGATTCTGTGGTAGTATGAACCTGGAACCTACTTCATTAATAACCTTATGGCTTTCCGACGACTGGCAGGACCCGAATGGCGGCATTCGATATCGAACGTAACTCGAATTGTTGTTGTTGTTGCTGTAGCGGCACTAATAAGCCCCACTAAGTAAGGTTTGTCCAACAATCGTTGTCGTCAAGCTCGACTAACAGTAGGCCTAAGAAACGAGCTCTTTCGAAGGGGTCCCACCAAAGGAAAAGGGGTGTTGGCTGAGTGGGATTGAGCCGACATTTGAAGAGGTGGTTAGTGTCATGGGGGAAGTCTCCCCATGCCGGACACTCATTGGGGATGTTGGGGTCAAGTCTGGATAGCTAGCTGTTGATAAGGCTACAATATCCGGGTCTCTCATGGTAGTTGAAGCTGCGAAACTAGGCTCCGATCAAGGCATTCATAGGCCAGGAGTCGTGGTAGGTGGTGACCGACTCCCTTTGAATGCCGTTGTTAACTTGGCGGTACGTTGTTGTTGTCGTTGTAGCGGCTACAACAACCCCGTCAGATCGGTTAATATCTCAGTCGAAGCCCTAAGAAGCGTGCAGCCGCAATAGGGTCGGTCCACAGGGACAAAGGCGTTAGGCTTGTCTGGTTTTCCGGGCATACGAAGAGATGTTTCCGGTCATGGGGTGTCTCTCCGCGTTCCGGACACTCATTTGGCATATCTTCGTCCAATCTGCTCGTCGTCGGTAGGTCGTCGGGTCCAATGGTTGGTCGATATGTCTGGACCGCAACCATGTATTGAAGTGTATTGAAGAGATGCCTCTAACGTGCCTGGGTTGAGGCTCCTCCTAAAGCAGGGGCTCACGCTTGTGGCATCCTACCAGAAATTTCTTACTGGGCATTTCTTGTTGATTTAAGAATCGATTTAAAACGAGTAAACTCTCCATCACGAATGTCGCTATTCCGACCCAGATCTACGTAACCTGGACCTAGTTGTATATCTGAACAAGATCAGTGATTGATTTGATATGCTGCTACAGCTCCGTTCTGCTTTTTATGCCCTTTCAGTGTTCGTAAATTTAGGCACTTATTTTTACTGTTAGAATGTGCGGCAGATGTTCTGAGTTCCGAGAGAACATATTTCGCCAGGAGGAGCTATTAGAAATGAGTTCGAACGTTATTAATAAAATTTCTTATGGGCATATATTTATATAAATGCAGGGCATGGCAATACCTGTTTTTCAGTTTAATTATATTAACAG
>NW_016165792.1:6437-26350 GCF_001687245.7 Rhagoletis zephyria | reverse complement strand
TTTTTTTTTTGTACGGAAAAAAGAGCATAATACATTCAAAAAAAATATGTATATATCAAAAATCAACGCAATTTCTTAGGAACTTAAAACTTACATTTTACATTTAATTGGCAATAAAACTGCATACTCAAAAATAAATCTAATTAAAAAGTTGATAAGTATATCCCAACGAGTATATCGTTTTTTCGTTACTTTGTATTTGCATTTACTCTCAAATGAACACAAAGAAGTTTCACTACAAACATTTTATTAATTTTTCCTAAAAATATACATATACGTATATTTACTTAACTTAAAAAAAAGAATCAACAAAAAAGGTTAATCCAAAGAGAACATATTTTATTTTGACCACAGAGTCTCATTTCAGCCCACTGTGCGCCGTTGGCAATTATTTTGGTGTTGTAATCGAAGGTGTCGCCTAATGCATTTTTGCACTTTTGTTACGTCGATTTACCGAATGCTCTCTTAGTCAAGCAAAGTGCTCATATTTTTGACGGCTTTAAGCAAGTTGAGCGGCGAGGGCCAATAAGGCGCAGCAATTGTCGAAAGCGTATTAAGTGTAACTTATGTGCCATGAAGTAGCGAGTTTATCGACGCTTGCATAACAAAGTACCTACTCTTACATATGTATGTAGATTTTGTGCTAAATGTCAAAGCGGAGACTTGGTTATTTGTTATGGTGGAAAAACTACAACTCGTGGACGATGTGTTATTTAATGTTCGATTATATTTCCGTCTTCTAACATCTTGTCGCTTTCTTTAAATCGTTAGACCATTTCTATTCATTTATTCGTTATGGCGTGTTGTATTTGTAAATCATTGGTGCTTAACCCTTAAGTACTGTTGTTGGTCTATCAGACCACAACAACATTTTTAGATTAGCAGCAGTGTTGCCAATGCGTGGGATTTCCTCCGTGACGGGTGGGAGATTTAAACTCGTTTTTCCTTAAACTTTAAGAAATTTCTCTTTAACCCTTAATTTAGCAAGTTTCGAACTGGTAACATCTGAATTCAGATATCAGTTTAACACGATCCAGGGCGATTTGGACTCATTTCAAAGCTGGTGTACATCAAATGTGTTAGTGTTAAATTGCTCTAAATGTAAGCACATCGATTTAAGCCAGTTTTGGCAACTTATATAATAAACGGTATTCCTTTAGAGCACATATCTTTTGTAAATAATCTTGGTGTACTTTTTGAACCAAAATTGCGTTTTAACTTGCATNCGTTAGACCTATTCATTTATTCGTTATGGCGTGTTGTATTTGTAAATCATTGGTGCTTAACCCTTAAGTACTGTTGTTGGTCTATCAGACCTCAACAACATTTTTAGATTAGCAGCAGTGTTGCCAATGCGTGGGATTTCCACCGTGACGGGTGGGAGATTTAAACTCGTTTGTCGTTAAACTTTAAGAAATTTCTCTTTAACCCTTAATTTAGCAAGTTTCAAACTGGTAACATCTGAATTCAGATATCAGTTTAACACGATTCAGGGCGATTTGGACTCATTTCAAAGCTGGTGTACATCAAATGTATTAGTTTTAAATAGCTCTAAAGGTAAGCACATGTCATCGATTAAGGCCAGTTTTGGCAACTTATATAATAAACGGTATTCCTTTAGAGCACATATCTTTTATAAATAATCTTGGTGTACTTTTTGAACCAAAATTGCGTTTTAACTTGCATATATCATCGATCGTAAACAAAGCCATGGGTATACTTCGATTTGTTAAAAGGTGGGCTAAAGAGTTTGTAGAAGGTCCCTGAAGTAATCACTACAACATTCACCGATTGCTTTGGCACATATGCCATAATTTAGTGCTTTTTTAGTGCAAATTTATGCCGCTAAAAAAATAGTGCTCTGTAAATTTTGGTAAACACATGTAGTAGCCATCTCTTCAGCTGAAGTAAGCACTACACTATCTTAATCTCTGGAACCAAAAAGCGCATATACTTCTACCTTACGACATAATTTAGNGGGCTAAAGAGTTTGTAGAAGGTCCCTGAAGTAATCACTACAACATTCACCGATTGCTTTGGCACATATGCCATAATTTAGTGCTTATTTAGTGCAAATTTATGCCGCTAAAAAAATTAGTGCTCTGTAAATTTTGGTAAACACATGTAGTAGCCATCTCGTCAGCTGAAGTAAGCACTACACTATCATAATCTCTGTGACCAAAAAGCGCATATACTTCTACCTTACGACATAATTTAGTGCTTATTTAGTGCCATTTTATGCCGCAAAAGTTTTGTTTTTTTTTGCTCTGTAAATTTTGGTAAACACATGTAGTAGCCATCTCTTCAGCTGAAGTAAGCACTACACTATCTTAATCTCTGGAACCAAAAAGCGCATATACTTCTACCTTACGACATAATTTAGTGCTTATTTAGTGCCATTTTATGCCGCAAAAGTTTTGTTTTTTTTTGCTCTGTAAATTTTGGCAAAAGACATGTAGTAGCCATCTCTTCAACTGAAGTAAGCACTACACTATCTTAATCTCTGGAACCGAAAAGCGCATGGCTAGCCCTAGCATGGTGTCTAGATTGTTTAAATAAAAAAAGGCAATTTCTTTTAAAAAAAATCGCCCAAAATCGCCAAATTTTTTTTATATGAAATTCATGAAATAGAATAGTTTGTAAAACCGAAAAAGAATATAATCAGCCTCATTGTGAGAGTCATGTCGAATGTAAATAGTTTTTCGAGAGTCCAATCGTATCGAAAATTGCCTAAAATTTCGAATCGACTAGTGTATTAACACAGAAAAACTTGGCAGCTCTGCATAGTTTTCGACTATTTTCGTTGTTTAGTTATTTCAGTACGACAGTATACAGTGCCAATGTTGTCGAGTCGTACAATTTAGCCTAATTTACGACTTACGCAATAAGGCTGAATAGAATACCTTCAGGGTAAAAATAAATAGCACAAATAACTTATAACAAACAATTTTACGTATAGTTTTAAAACATATCTATATTTTGCAATAGGACTGCGCCATTAATAAATTCATTATAATGCTGGATTTCCACTATGCATTAAATGACAAAACTTTAAATGGCAAAGTTGGGCATTAAAAAATATTCGTGTAATTACGTTAAAAAATATGCATTAAATTCATTTCCACATGGAATTTTTTAAATGCCTCCAATTTTTTGTCATTTCAATACCTAGTGGAAATTCGGCCTAACTCATATTGATTGANAACTGAAGTAAGCACTACACTATCATAATCTCTGGGACCAAAAAGCGCATATACTTCTACCTTACGACATAATTTAGTGAAATTTCGACTCGACTAGTGTATTAACATAGAAAAACTTGGCAGCACTGCATAGTTTTCGGCTATTTTCGTTGTTCAGTTATTTCAGTACGACAGTATACAGTGCCAATGTTGTCGAGTCGTAGAATTTAGCCTAATTTACGACTTACGCAATGAGGCTGAATAGAATACCTTCAGGGTAAAAATAAATAGCACAAATGACTTATAACAAACAATTTTACGTATAGTTTTAAAACATATCTCTATTTTGCAAAAGGACTGCACCATTAATAAATTCATTATAATGCAGGATTTCCACTATGCATTAAATGACAAAAATTTAAATGGCAAAGATGGGCATTAAAAAATATTCGTGTAATTACGTTAAAAAATATGCATTAAATTCATTTCCACATGGAATTTTTTAAATGCCTCCAATTTTTTGTCATTTCAATACCTAGTGGAAATTCGGCCTAACTCGTATTGATTGATTAAAAATAAAGTACAAAGCTACTTTAATAAAAAATTTAAATAAAAATTGCTAATATAAAAAATAGAAATTCAAACCTCTTTCGTGTATATATTACACCGTGCAACAGTCAATATATTCGCGAAATCATGGACCAAATATAGTAACACCGCGTTTTTAGTTGTTCTCTCTGACGTCAGGATTCTTTTCAAAAGGGCTTGGAAACTTGAAAAATATGATCAATTCAAAAATTCTTTTAAAAAAATTCAATGCAATGCAGAAACACAGTATGGATACCAAATTAAAGAGAAAATTGAGAACAATAAAAAAAAAGGAAATTTTTTGTGCATAAGTACAAAAAGGTATTGAAATTTTCCTTTCAAAATTTTATCCTGGGCTCGAATCGTCACATACGATATCGTATTACTCGTCACGTAAAANATATTGATTGATTAAAACTAAAGTACAAAGCTACTTTAATAAAAAAATTAAATAAAAATAGCTAATATAAAAAATAGAAATTCAAACCCCTTTCGTGTATATATTACACCGTGCAACAGTCAATTTTACTCACACGAAGGTCAATATATTCGCGAAATCATGGACCAAATATAGTAATACCGCGTTTTTAGTTTTTCTCTCTGACGTCAGGATTCTTTTCAAAAGGGCTTGGAAACTTGAAAAATATGATCAATTCAAAAATTCTTTAAAAAAAATTCAATGCAATGCAGAAAAACAGTATGGATACCAAGTTAAAGAGAAAATTGAGTACAATAAAAAAATAGTATATGTTTTGTGCATAAGTACAAAAACGTATTGAAAATTTCCTTTCAAAATTTTATCCAGGGCTCGAATCGTCACATACGATATCGTATTACTCGTCACGTAAACACACCGTTTTCGGATTATGACATACGTGAGCGTACTCTTTATCCAATTCAGCTTATACGACTGACGGTATCACGTAATTTTCTTTTGTATGGTTTTCGATCCGTCGTGAACGGATGTTACGATTCGAGCCATGTATTCGTAACCGGAACGCACTCGACACCCCTGTCGATATAGGAAATCCGGCAGAGACTTCCCCAAAGAAATTGAAGCGTATGTTAAAGATAGTCAGAATGAGCATAAATATGTATACGTAGTTATAGGTTTTCTACCTGAAACCATGTAAAAAAATATTATATGCAATATATGCAAATGTTTGCTAATTCCTGTTTGCNCGTGAACGGATGTTACGATTCGAGCCATATATTCGTAACCGGAACGCACTCGACACCCCTGTCGATATAGGAAATCCGGCAGAGACTTCCACAAAGAAATTGAAGCGCATGTTAAAGATAGTCAGAATGAGCATAAATATGTATCGGTAGTTATAGGTTTTCTACCTGAAACAATGTAAAAAAAAATATTATATGCAATATATGCAAATGTTTGCTAATTCCTGTTTGCGCAAAACTTAGTAAGTTTCTCTCTTTGGGAGAGTAAGATACCTTATTCTCTGAATTTTGTTACTGGCTAGTTCTTACTAGTATTTGCATAGCGAACAGAGCTTAATTGCTTTGCCAATGACCATTTACACTTATCATTACATTAGCTGAGAGTCGAATCAAAGGTGTGCACTTCAACAAATTGCTGTTACAATAAAGGACTTGACTGTTCCTACCTACAATTATCTCAGCACTGCATGGCTATTCTTTGTCAATGCTATCCGCCTTGTATAATAAATGAAATTAAAGTAAATGAAATTGCTTTAATATAAGAAATATTTTTATACCCGAGCGCACTTGTGCACAAGGGTATTATAACTTTGTTCACATAACGGTTGTTTGTAACAGGCAAAACGAATCGAGATAGATATAGACAAATGTATACATAAATGATCAGAATGAAAAGAGAAATCGATTAAGCGGTGACTGTCTGTCCGTCCGTCCGTCCGTCNCTCTTTGGGAGAGTAAGATACCTTATTCTCTGAATTTTGTTACTGGCTAGTTCTTACTAGTATTTGCATAGCGAACAGAGCTTAATTGCTTTGCCAATGACCATTTACACTTATCATTACATTAGCCGAGAGTCGAATCAAAGGTGTGCACTTCAACAAATTGCTGTTACAATAAAGGACTTGACTGTTCCTACCTACAATTATCTCAGCACTGCATGCCTATTCTTTGTCAATGCTATCCGCGTTGTACAATAAATGAAATTAAAAGAAATGAAATTGCTTTAATATAAGAAATATTTTTTTGTTTATTACAGTTCCAATTTACAACTTCCGATTCTTAAAATTTTCACAAGACACACGCTCCTACAAACCCCATAGGAACAGTAAAAAGTCTTGGCTGGAGTGTTTGGCCCATTCGTATGACAAGTCCAAGTCAGCTCCCTCTAATTCTGTCGTAACCCGTGGACGCAAGAGCGGCAGTATTTGAGCGGATATAATTTTGTATACCCTGTCCTCAGTATAATACTTTTCACCCCATACAAAATATGGACGAGGGCAATTGGTCGCTGTTCTTATCTTAGATTATTTCGACCAACGCATATTTTTGATAACAGATCTCTTTTATTGTATTGTGATAATTTTACATAATTTTACATTACATTGCATTGCTTCGTCCTTTACAATTCAGATCGATCTAATGCGTATCTTACATATTTTTCCCTTTAAATAAGTGGAATGTTAGTATTTACTTAACCTAAGTGTTTTAAAACTTTATACTTTATTACTAATAGATTAGGGAATATTTTCAGTATTTTAAATTAACAACAAATTTTATCAAATGTTTAAGCAATTAAAATATAAATACAGATACATATATGTACTGTTAATTACAAAACGATTTTCAATCTGAATTAAGCGATAGTTATATCTTTGCATTTCTGCTTTTTAAAGCCTTGAACTTCAACTTAACTTCCTATATATTGTATTAAACAATTTTAAACTCATTACTTGTGGTACATTTTTTTATACAATGCATAAATTTACCGAAAACACTTTACTTGGGCAATAACTTATAAGTTCAGATCTTACACTTTCGAATACATCTCCGCATGCTAAGAGTCTTCATTTTTCGGGTCCTCAACAACCAATACGCCTAAATAAGTAAATCTAAAAATATGTTGCGGATTTTGAGCGGGGGGTTGTGTTGACTAAATTACGTCTTATTTAGCGGCACCGCGGTGATATGCTCATAGGCAGCCTGCAAATAAATTGTGCAAAATCAACTGCTAATCTCCCGGCATATGCATTTGTATACATGTTTTACGTATGTACATATGTATATCTAACCTTGAGTGTGGTGTAGCAATAACCTGCAATGCCATTCATTTCGAATTGGAAATTAGTGCCGCCGGTCAAATCGTCCAGCAACGCTAATTCAGCACCTAAATGGGGTACAGCGGCGCGCAGCACCAGAAACAGGGTAAGTGGCATCATGCCATCGGCGGCCAATATCACAGAGTTCGCTAGAAAAGTATGTATATATTTTGAGTAAATTTATTATCGCATGCCGAGTTGTATCACAATTATAGAAACTCACCACTTGCAATTGTTTTGTGTGCGTCGGTAATTTGTTGTATGCAACGCTCTATCACAGTTAACATCGCTTTCGGGCTGTATTTCTCTTTGAGTTGTTTCAGAGTTTGTATTGCCTCCGCGTAGAGGGCATGTCGCACAATGGGTAGGAAAGAACTGTGGAATGGCAAAACAATCATATAACCAAAAAGATACTTTGACTGGCACCTCTCCTACCTTTCCAGCCCTAGACAAGTGGCCAGCTCGTCGTCCTTCAGCTTACTGGCATACATCAGATTCTGTCTATACATTTCGTCCTTCCCACTACACTTGTTCGCGTACAGCACAAACAATGTCGAATAGATACCTTCGCTGAGCACTATTGGGTAGAGCAGAGTGATGTGGGAAACCAATTCGCGCGTGCTCTCTATTAAGCAGTAATCATCGGGCAATGCGGGAAACATTTTTTGCACAAATCTATATACGCGTTTCGAAATGGATTCCCACTCGCGTATCGCTTGCTTTGCCAATATGGGTGTCGGCTTCACTTTCCAGCAGCCATATGAGGTGTAGAAGCAATTCGCTATGCGCTGATTTAGCAGATGTAATGGATGATAACGATCCTTGAATACTTGCTGTAGGTAGTCCTTGATGGCGGATACGTCCTGCTCTGTCAGTGAAGTGATGCCGAAGCTGGGCACAATTTCCAGTTCGTTTTGTGAGGTGAAACTGCTGGAGGGAAACATAGATTTTGGTAGAAGTTGAACATATTTAACGGCAATAAGACTCTTTACCTATTGTTATTAAAGCTTTCGCTTATATTTATTATACTGTCGAAGGATGAGCGTAAACTGGAGGTATTTGCATCGGTCAACCAATTGTTGATGGGCGCGATGAACAAACCACTAATCGAGTTGTGTTCGTCACTATTGTAGTGTGTAAAGCTTTGCGTGCCCCAAACGTTGTCAAAGTCATTTACATCTGCATCGTAGAGTGTCTCTTGTGAATGTGATCGCCGCGATTCAGTCAGACTGCTACTCAAATCAAGTATGCTCGACTTTGCAGTGGTGAGTAAGCTGTTTGTAGACTTGAGGCTGAGCTTGTCAAAGCTGTTGGAGAATCCAAGTGATATATTCTTGGCAAAATAACTGCGCGATGATTGATATGCCGTGTCCTGTTGCTCTAGCGTACGTTCTCGTTCCCGCTCCGAATGCATGTAAACGGAAATGCGGTTCCAGAGGGTATTTGTTGCGTTTACGCTGTCGTCAGTTTTTTTGTTGTTATTGCTGGCAGAGCCGAGAACCTCTTCCTCGAAATTATCAAACAGCGAGCGCCATTTTCGGCTGTTGTCCACAACAAATGACCCGATAGATCTGGAATGAAAGCACAACGTAATTCCCGGTATAATTTCAGTAAAAAACATAATCAAATCTTACTTCGGATATTTGGGGAAACGTCTATTCATGGCCATAGCACCAGAGACAATTCGCACATCGTGCCATGTGCCAGCTAATTGGCCGCTCAAAACATTGCCTACCATTTGACCGTTCTCGAATTCATCATTTTCGTTCATACCAGCATCCTATAACGAAGAGGCTTGAAAAAACCCAATTTTCTTTAAATTATATTCGCACTCACTTCAGTCTCAGACGCACCGGTAGGCAAGTAGTACACACCTTTCCCGATTGGTCCATCAACCGATAATTCCCCCTCATAGTAATAACCGTTCTCCAGAACAGCTATGCCGGTGCCAGCCAGCTCATCGTTCGTAAACAGGCCTTCGAAGTAGTCGCCATTCATGGTAATGCAAATTCCAGCACCCACGCGTTTATTGTCAGCAAACATGCCCATATACTTATCACCTGTTATCATATCGTCCAAAATGCCATAGCCACATTTGGCATTGGCCTGATATTCGCCAACGTAGGTGTAGCTGTTGCTACGCAGCATGCCGTGTCCGTGAAAAAGACCTTCGCAGAAATGGCCCTCGTAAATCTCATTCTCTTTCAGCTCATAGGTTCCATGGCCATGAAATTTACCACCCTTAAAATTGCCTTCATAAATTCCTACCGAGGGTATCACCATTTTGCCATAACCTTTTGAAATAAGAAATGTTTTAGGTTTGATAGCAACACAAGCCAATCAGTTTTACCTTCAATTTCACCATTGCGGATTTGCCCAAAGTAGACGCGTCCGTCGGGATACTCGAGATAGCAGTTTCCATGCAATAACCCGTTTCTCCAGCGACCACACGCGTGTACTCCGGCATACTTGGCATGGTTGCGGCTGAAAACGTGAGCTGTTGTGCGCACGCTCGACAGTTTGGTGTCAGACGAACGGCCGAGCGCCGCTTTCACAGCGGATTCTATTTGATCAAACCAAAGTTTTTTGTCGTGATGTGTTCGCGCAAGTAATGTAAACGTGCGTTCCGGCGTGGTTATGCGCAAAGCGGTGTCATTTTCCATCTTCAGCCAGAGAGTAACCAAAGGATAGGTATACAAGTGGCTGCCAACCTGGCAGAAGCAATCGGAAAACAAGATAAATGTGGTACTAGACATGCTCATTGTAGTGTGTGCCAATTTCAGGGGCACCGTTGATGAGGCGAGTATGACACGGCGCTGTTTGCGGCGGAAATGCCTTATTTTGGAGTTGCGTTCATTTCGTTGCCAAAACTCGAAGGTGTTTTCCGCAAGTTCTAAATCGATACGTTGCTGTCGGCTGAAGCTATCCCAAGCGTAAAGATGTTCTGTGAATTCAGGACGTATTTTTATGAGTTGTTCGAGGAATTGCACGTAATGGGGGAACGCTTGAAATGGCTGCTGACAGATGCGCACCAAGTCAACGTTGTGCTCATGTTTACCAGGCAGTAGTGGTACGCTAGACAAATTGTTATATAGTTTCGAAGCCTCCGTGAAGCCATCGACCGAGTAAAGGTCACAATAAACTTTTGTGTACTGCGTAAACAATTCAATACACTCGCGGTAGTGCTGGACAAACACTAACTCTGCGGGATTAGTGAAATCTGAGCGGTAGAAGTCCTCAAAGGAACGCAGGGTACAAGCGATCAGGTACAAAAGTTTGTGGTAGCTGTTACATATGTGTTGCAGCTGCTTCAGCACTAATGCAGTACTCTTCTGCTGGAAAAGCTCAATCATCTGTATACCATGACGATACCTTAGTAGCAGCTTAAGTTGCTGCTGAAGACCGGTGTAATAAGCGTGGAACTGGCGTTGAAACTTACGACGGTTCTGCAAAGTATAGGTCGCTGAAGCGAGCACTAAAGGAATGGTTTTTCGATTTGTAGCATCGCGCATATTTAAAGTCAGTAGATGTTGTTCAAAGCTGGATAGCTGGTGCTCCTTTAGTTGTACCTCACCGCGGGCATTTAAAAGAACAGTTTGAAAATCGCCGCAGCAGGCATTGAGAATATTTCGTTGAGTGATCTCCAGCTCCACTTTGTCCAATTTCAGTTCTGCTGGCGAACTAATATTAGATAGTTCTTTCTGGTTATTGAGTTGCTGCTGTGTATTAAGACCCCAGTGGAATAGTCTACCATCTAGAGTTCGAGCAACACTGTGTTCTCGCCCTGCAGCTACACTACAAACACCCAGCGCTTCTAACTTTTGCAAATAGTTTAATGCGTTGCGTTTGATGTGATCGCCAGTGCCCAGAAGTCCACCATTTTCTGCGCCAAAGGTACACACTTGAGTGTGCACCAAAGCGTAACCTTGTTTTATTATTTCTCTAAGGCAATAGTCAATGTCTTCCTGCTGGGTGTGGCTCGACTTAGTGCTGCTGTAGGACCGCATTGACGAGTTGGAATTAACTTCAAGTTTTTTGTCTCTAGCTTCTTCGGCGCTGGTACTCTCAACTTCCAAGTAGTTACTGTGGTGCATTGGTGCAGGTGATGGAGAATGTGTTGAAGTAGCTGAGCAGAAAAAACGCATTTAATAACCACAAAAATTATATACAATTGTTATATTTACAAGCATGATTTGGTTGACGCTTGCTGCTGAACAGTTCTAAGGGGTCTTCCTGTGTAGGATAGGCGCGTTGCAATAATAAAACAAAAAACTCATCGCCTGCTACGAGATCCAGTATTTCCTTATTGCCATAGATGAGACGCATGTGCTTAGGCTGTACTTCTGCGTTAAATACCTCTCCGCAACTACCCATTGCATACAGCTCCCCTGTGCGTGTCATAAAGATTACACCTCGGGAAGCACAGCATATACGCTCAATGAGTATGCCTTCTTCAGAGAGTTCAAGGGGGTCAAAGGAAAGAGTTTGCCATGTCTCTGATCCCGAGTTTATGATGTCGGTATTTTTTAAGTATTGCGTTTGCACTTCCCCTTCAGTAGTAGCCACAAACAACTGACTCATATGTCGACAGTAAGCCACATCCGCTATTTTTGTTCGGAGCAACTGAACTTGCAATGTATCAGCAGACTCTAGCGCCTGTGAAGCCATGAAGAGTGATCCGTCAGCAGTTAGAAGAAAAAGTAAATCTGGCTTATCTACAGCACATAGACGGACGGCTGGTTGCCGCTCGAGCGCAGGCACAGAAGTCCACTGTAGGTGCTGCGCCACACCCTCTCTGTAGATTATGAATGGCTCTTGTGTGCACTCCTCTGCCATTGTCAAACTGGAGCGATGAGNGGAATTTTACACAATCTTAAATCTAAATCTTATTCTTGTCTTGGCATGATTTTGCATTTACATGCATTTAAGTTGGTTGCATGTTTACTTTATTACTGAATTTTTTTATTTTCTTTCTTATGACATCTGAGTACACAATTATGTGGAAATTCGATGATATTTTATATTTTTCGCGTAAAAAATAAATAAAATCAGCACAAATCACAATATAGACAGTAACCAACCTTTTTGGGTTGTTGTTGTAGTAGTCGTTGTTGTTGTAGTTAAATTCACTCCTGAGGAAGGCACGGGGTTGTGTGCTGCTATTTAATGGCCTTTCTCAGACTTTTTCTTAGATTTCAGGGTTGTGTGGCAGCGCTCCGAGCGTTGGGATAGTAATTTCATGTCAATTAGTAGAAAAGATCCATGTTGAAAAAACTTTTTATTATGGCGAGAAAAATTTACATTTCTGCTGTGCCAATTCGTTACCTTTTCGCAGCTGGAAATTTTTGACAGTTGCTCTGGTTCAAAAGAAGTTGAGCAATTAAAATCAGAAATTATACAAAAAAGACTTGTCTTTACTGACATTTATTCTTCTAGAACTAAAAGCCATGAATTTATTAGACGCCTTAGTAATAAAATCGAACCATCAGGCCGGGTTGAAAATTTTCATTCACCTCATAGTTAACAAAAATTTACAATCCGTAGTACTTTTATATCAATTCTCAAATGCGTTTAATTTAAATCGTTTAGAAAATGCGTCATTGATGTATACCAGTTTATGTGGAATTATTCAATAAATTTCGTTTTACACTATACTTTTTGAAACTATTTGGAGTTAATTATTTTTTGGTGATTAAAAGCAACCCTGCGTGCTTGGAAGGCGTGTGTACCAATAGTTTCATCCCTAGCATATTCATCCCCGAGGAAGGCAGTCGCCAAATTCACCGAAGGTTGTTTACTGGTTATATTGTGGCACAAAGAGAAATCAATTAACTGCGTTTCAAAACAATCAGGCGATGACAGCGAAGGTATACCAAATAAAAACAAAATGCAGAAAACAGCTGATTTGCGAAGATCTGTTGAAAAGAAAGTACAAAATGTCCCGTACAGGCTTACGGCGTGTTTACAATGGACAATAGCTGTGTTTCACAACGAAAAACTATTGAAAATTTTAACGCACACACTAGAAAAAAATATCTATAACAAAAGCGATAATAATATGGATAGAAAAATCGATAAAAATAAGGGAAGGAATGCACAATACCTATTGCTATCGAATTAAAAAAAATAGGATCGATTGAGACCATTGAGGTGATCATAACGATATCAAAGAAGGTAAAACTATTTCTATATATATATTCTATAGATTTACCTTCTTTGGTTACTGGAGAGTTGCTAGCAAGTTACTGGATAATTTGTAAACAAACACAACTATTAAAAAGATAGTCATTAGGTAGAGGTTTATTTATGAAAGCGTCATTTTATAAAGCTCTTTAAACCTACTTAATTTTTTATGAATAACGCCATTAATTTTTTGCTCGCTTTTAAAACCGAAATAACCATAGTGCCAATATGAGGTAATTCAGTGGCAACGCTGCACAGGTAACAGTAATCAGCTGTTTCCGCGAAGGCGAATTGTGTACGTCACAAATAGAAAAAAAGGAAAAATGTGAAAATAGTGAAAGAAAACAGAAGTTAAAAACTTGAAAAACAAGAAAATTTGTGAAAATTAATTTACAACGCTATTATAGTCTAGGTAAAGATTTATATGTTTATATAATTCGGTAGGATGCTCAGACAAGAGTGGATGGTACACTGCAATTAAGCGAACAAAACTTGATCAAGAAATGATGTCAGCCGCACCAAAATAAACCAGACTCGACAAGTAAGACTTATTTGCATAATTATATGAACAGATTTATAATTAAATCATATTTGATATTCGAATAGAACCACAAATAGCTAATGATGAATTTGGAGGGAATTTCACAGCCTCCAGTGGGGGCTCCTTCTCAGATGGACGACGATACCGAAGGCGATTTGGTGNCGCTATTATTGTCTAGGTGTAGATTTATATGTTTATATAATTCGGTAGGATGCACAGACAAGAGTGGATGGAACACTGCAATGAAGCGAACAAAACTTGATCAAGAAATGATGTCAGCCGCACCAAAATAAACCAGACTCGACAAGTAAGACTTATTTGCATAATTATATGTACAGATTTATAATTAAATCATATTTGATATTCGAATAGAACCACAAATAGCTAATGATGAATTTGGAGGGAATTTCACAGCCTCCAGTGGGGGCTCCTTCTCAGATGGACGACGATACCGAAGGCGATTTGGTGGTCGTGTCAACTGTCGAAACGGAAAACTCTTCTTCCTCCATGCGTATACCTAACAGTTCAGATTTGTCGGAAAAGTCTGCCACTAGTGAAACGAGAAGTGGTGTTTTAACATATGATTCTGGGAATTACTCTACCAGTTCTATTACCAGTGAAATAACCTGCCCATTAGATGCTGAACTACATAACCATTGCCAGCATGTACATACGCTGTTGAGAGAGAGGGATCACGCTCTATTCCTGGCTATGCAAGATGTGCGCAAGATGCGAAGCGAACTTGAACGACTTAATAAGTCGGAGGGATGGTACAAAAAAGAACTGCGATCGCAAAAACGGACACGACTGGAAGCAATCGAACGGCTATATGCTCAAGAGCGCAAGTACATGCAAGAGAATCAACATTTACAACGTGAGTGTATGCGTCTTTATGGCAAATGTGGTCAAATAGAAAAGGAAACACAGGCTAAACAGGATAAAGCTGTGCAAAAGCTAGTCGAGAATGAAGAACAGATGAGTAGAATAGAGAGCGCTGATAAAGAATTCAACTCGTTCGAATTAGATCAGCAGCGGTCTTTGATTGACGATCAACAAAAGTTAATCAACGTTTTGCGAAAACAGAAGCAAGCTTTGCTGGAAGATTTAAGAAGACTGAACGAAGAAAAAGACACCAAGGTTCTGCAGCTGCAAGAAACACTCGCAGGAGTTGAAGTGGAAAATACACGCATGACAGCGCAGTGCATGCGACTACTGACCGAAAGACAAGTATTAGAAGACACTCTTCAAGCAAAAGATGCAGTGCTGGATGCAGAAAATGTCGAAAAGCTAAAAATGCAAACTCTTATTGTAGAGCTGGAAGAGCAGTGCAACCGACAAAAACAAATGCTAGCCCGCAAAGAACATGAAGTTCACGAAATTCAACAAAAATTTAAAAACAATATTGAACACGAAACAAACATGGATGAAGTACATCGATTGAGCGTTTCATATCACTGTGAGATTAATGCTAAAACTGACGAAATTACTTCCCTCAAGAAGTCGTTGCGCGCAGTTCAAATCGAGTTGAGTACTTTAACTGAGCTACAGTCACAGAATGAGGAGCAAGCGCGGCACATAGAGCAACTAAACTTTACTTTAGAAGCCCGACAATGCGAATTATCAAATCTTCAGGAAACTGACGAAGAAAAAACGCAACAAATTACTGAACTACAGCGAAACTTAGAAAAGGCGCGAGCTCAACACGACGTCATAATCGAAAGTCTGAATTCTGCAGAATCAAGTCTAAAAAATGTCAATCGGGAACTGATCGCCTTGCACGAGCAATATGCCAATATGTGTGCGCTTTGTGAGCGCACACGTTTTGAACTGGAGTTACTGGAAATTGAAAAGGGTAAGCTCCAGTTCCAAGCAGATGGCGATAAGCGCGAAATCCATCTGCTTCGCGATAAGCTGAAAGACTATATGGAACATACAGAGAAGTTGGGCGCCAAAATAAACGAGTTTGAAGCGAAATTGAAACACTCGCAGACTGAAAAGGACGAATTGCTATTTAAATTGAGAGAATTTGAGAGAAAATTTACTTTGGAAGGGAAACCACATAAGGAAAGTGGGAAAGAAGAAGAAGTCGGATCGGAATTCAAAGGTGACATAAACCGAGTCGGCAATACACAGGATTTTTTAAGGGAACATGAAAGTGATGAAGTGGATACAGGAAGAAAAAATCTAAACGAAGAGGACGATAGTGGGTTTTTGGACGCAAGCGGAAACAGCGTAAATGAAAAAAATGACAATGTTGGAAAAAATCGTTCAGATTCAGGACCTTCAAGAATTTCAGTGTGTTCCAATAAAGGTACAACTTTTTTTGCTATCATCGCTTTATTCTTTATCTTTCCATTTATTTTTGTTTTTAAGATTTATCCATAATTAGTGGTTATGATGCGGAGGAATGTGTTGGTATTATGGGACACCCAGAGCAGCTATTGCAAAACTTGGACAACCAAAACCTTCTTTCTTTGGAAAAGAAACGAATTTTGGAAGCTTTTGAAACTCTTATCAAAAGCGAAAATACTCCTCAAGAAATGTCACTCAACGCCCAAGAAATCTCGGAATTAAAAAAATTGGTCGTAGAAAACCAAAAACTAAAAAATCTGCTGACAACTGCTAAGAAGCAAACAGCAGAAGTTGAACCACTAAAACTCGCTTTAACAGCAAGAAATCAAAAATGTTCTGAATTACAAGAATGTGCTAGCACCTGCAGTGAAGAACTGGGAAAGCTGCAGGAGAAGCTGCTGGAAAGTCATGAGCAGCACCAGAAAAGCAAAAACGAGCAAGAGAGTCGTTACAGAGGTCAATTGGACGCCTACGAAGAAACTATTCAATTACTGCAAGAAGAAAATAAACGATTGCTGAACGAATTGCAAACCGTTTTGGTGGCGAAAAGTGATTTTGCAAATAAGCTTTCACAACAACAGGGGATTGTTCAAGAATTGAGAGGCAAATTAGATGCTCTTCAAACAAACGAAATTCCCCGTGTAATTGAAAACGCACATGAAGGGAGAGAAATCCTCAATTTGAGGTCTCATGTGAAAGAACTCGAAAGGCGTTTACAGGTAGCGATGCGCACCGACGAGGAGCGACGTAACGAAAGAGTGCGACTTATACGAAAATTGCTGGAGCAGCAAAATAGCAAAGTGAAGCAGCTGACCGATTCCCAAGAGCAATGGGAAGAGTTGCTGTTGGCGCTGCAAGCCGCACAAAAATTAGAGGAAAATACGAGGGCCGAGTTGCAGTTGAAACACGCTGAGCTGGAAGAGTTGAATGCACTTTTTGCTGAACAGAATGAAGAGCTGCGACGGCTACAAGAAACCACGCTAACCGATGAAGTTAATAGAGATCCAGCTGAAATTGAGGAAACGCGTCGCATATTCCAGCAACAGGTGGAGGAGTTGCAAGCTAATCTTGGTGCTCAGCTGACAGATAGCCAGGAAAAGCAACGCAAAATCGAAGAATTGCAAGGCAAAAACGAACGCCTCGAACGCCAGCTTAATGAAGATTACGCCGCGGAAGTAGCAAAAAACCAGAGACAAATGCGCGCGCTGCAAACTAAAATGGACGCGATACAGGCAGAGCGTAATAATCATTCAGAGCGAGTGACTGAAATGGAGACCGAATTGCAACAGCTGAAGAAAAGTAAACGGGAACGGCTCTTGTTGCCACCAGAATTTGTGGTTGTAGCACCCCGATCAGTCCCCATGGGGAGTAGCTCCGACGACGTTTCATCTCTTTCAAGCAATGGCAATGGACACCTGAGCAACAGTGATTCTGACAACAACGATCGCATGCGAATACTAACGAAGGTGCTCGAAGCAGAGTATAGGCGCAAAATGAAGCGCTACGATTTGCACATACACACTCTGTTGTGCAACATAAAAAAACTGAAAAAGGCTTTACGTGCGGCTGAGCAGCGCGCAACAAATTTGAGCATAGAGCAGAGTACGACGATGCAGGAGCTGCGAAGCCTGCAGTTGACCAGACGGCAGCTGGAGGAGATGCGTTTGAAGTGTGAGCAAAACCAAAGCACAATAAAGGTACGCCCAATGCTGATTAACACCATTTTGTATGCACACAACTTTATACTCTTCTCAATTAGGCACTCGAGCAGGCTCTAGAAATGGAGCGTAAAAAATTTGAGGCCTCTGACTTGGGCAAGGCGACGACGTACACATGCCAATCAGCAGCTCTAGCGCAGCAGCGAGACGAACCGGCGCACGAAGTAGCCAATCTAATAGATGATTATAAAAAGGTGCCAATTCCATTTTAATTTTGATTTACAACAATTTTAATGATAAAACCTAATTTTCTTTTGCAGTTAATCCAACAATCGGCGTTGGCGACACAACGCCCGAAAACCAGCACCATCCTTGACCTTATACAACGTAGCAATCAGTGTGTGCCAAATTTAAATAAACTCGAAGCTAGCGTTTACGGCCTGCGCAGTGATTTGGAGCACTTCGTTAGTGCGCACGCCACATTAAATATGTCGCAAATACAGAGCGGAAACAAACTGGAGGGTCCATCACTAATGGAAGAGCTGCGCGCTGCGGCAGAAAGCTACTAAATTTGTAGTAAACTGCTTCCAACTTCTTCTTGCTGTGCATAAAATGCAAACAAACATTGCCAAAATTCAGTTCAACTATTCTATGTATACTTGTTTTATAGTATTTTTACATCGGCTGTTTTTAGATTTTTGTTCTATACATTTATTTATGATAATTTTGCACAAAGTACATCCTTTTAAATATTAAAAGTGCTAATTTTTTTTAAGCTTTCACTTACTTTAAGCTCTTCGAATAGTCAGCGGGTGGTGAGGCATTATAAGCGACACTTGACTATTGGACAAATGGACGCCAGTTAGGCCACAGACAAGACCTTTGGCTGAGTATATAGATGCATATGTATGTATGTATATGTATTTTTTATTTAAATTATAATGTGAATGCTCTTTTTGTCATAGATATCCAACATGTTTATAAAAATTAAAATTTCATGTAACAAAATAAATAATAATAATAATATTTTAGCGCTAACACTTTCGCTAAGTGTATGGCCGCGCTTCTACTCATATTTTCGCTTCCGAGCGGCAAATGGATTTTAAGAAGATTTTCATGAAAGAAACACACTCGCAGGTTATTCATTACTTGCCGGGGGGCGACCACTGTTAGAAAGAACTTTTTATAATTTAGATCTTGCTCGGACCAGGTATCGAACCCGGGTCCTGCAAAGTTGTAGTAGACACCTCTATTATTACTGGCCTCGTATTATTACCGTTCTTTCTGGCTGGGTTAAGGACCCACGTAAAAAGTAATTCCATTGAAAATTTTTTTTACAGTCCCAACTTAAGCCCGGCTGGTTAATTTCCTCAGGAAGCCTGTGGTTGACTAGAGAACAGCCAGGTGTACCTTTGCGACGTCTACTGCAGCTGCAATAAAATGGAGCGCATGACCGTTTCTAGGAAATTTTAAAGCTCGTTATCCCTGCGACAACCTAAAATCGTGCTGGCCTCTTCAATGGCATGGCGAACAAGGAAGCGATCCTTGGTCCTAGCGTTGCAAAATTTAGCATACCCGAAGAAATCTTCGCTAACGATCTAGTGATGATTGACTTCGCCGGGGTCTGAAACAGGAAAGTGTGTAGCGACACGTTGCCGCGTAAGAAATCCACCACCGGATCGAAAAACGAGAATCGAGCAGGTGATGAGAGACGGAAGACACGTTTCTAGTGTTAGCTGTATGTACGATTCAAGGACCTAACATCGACCCGTATCAATCGTATTGCGTGAAAGAGTCGAGCCGAACGTCAACTAACTGGTTTGGCCTTATGAGTGTGACATTAGACCAATTTCGGGAAAGACTACCGAGATAAATGTCGTCATAAACCATAATTTTGTCGATGAATTTGGTATCCCCGCGAAACTAATACAGCTGTGTTAAACGACGTTGAGGGATACCACCAGCTCTTATACGTTAACTCCAAGAGCAATCAGCTTCGTTGCAAGTGTCGTATCTTGCATAGAACCACAATTGTCGATAGAGTACAGACAGTCGCGTCTACGTAACCGGAACGACCCAGATCTATATCTGGCCAAGGACTGTCACTCCAGCAACACTCCCCAAAAAGTCTTTG
>NW_016165792.1:0-4941 GCF_001687245.7 Rhagoletis zephyria | reverse complement strand
TACAGCAATCCGAAGAGCAAGTGTTTGTACAGCGAGCGGTAGCAATTTTCGTCCGCCTTGCCGTTATAGTACAGTAAACTGACGTTGTGATGCATCGAAATGAACGTTTCGGCGGATTTCATGCGCGTTATTAAAATGATGTGGGCCTTCGGGCGAAAGTGGGCGATCTTCGCGGCCATGCGACCTGTCAGAGAGCAAACGAATATCAGCGGAGCGTTCATTTCGTATGAAGCGCAGACCACGGAGCGCGCCAGGGAATCGCTGCCTGTAAGCGATCGATCGCAGTATGCCACCTTACTAAGCGCCTCCTCGATCAGCAACTCGGAGATCGAGTTCTGCAGGTAGAAGAAGTGAAACGAGCTTTGTGTGTGATCACATGGCATAATGTATTTGTCGGGGTAGAGAAATATGTGGCGATAGTGTGCTGGTTCGACAATTAGCTGCTTGTTAGCGATCAAACTGGGTTCCAAAACAATCACTTTCTGCAGCAGATACGCACGCTTCATGAGCTCTTCAGCGGCCGGACAAAGGTGCAGTATGGCCGACTCTGGATGCTGCTGAGAAGGACTTAAGGCAATGACGAAACCATCATAGTGCTCGGCCATCCAATTGACGTCGGTGTCGCAGCCTTTTACCTCGTTGATCACAATTCGCGCATAGAGGCGTATATTCTCACATCCCAGCGTTTTCAATGCGTACTGCAAATTATCAAAGTACTCCTGTGTGCCGCCAATATACGACACAAGCACATTTATGCCCACCTCCTTGCAGAATGTAATATCCTCTAATTCCTCCTGTGAAGCTAGGAACTTGCTGCAGTGCGATGGAAAGAGCACAGGTAGCCGCGACCTGATTTCACCGCCCACTTCAACTACGCATCGCAGATTAGCGTCCTTCTTGCGGACAGATACCTGTACATCGCACCCGATGCATATGTAGTCGAAAATATTCACCTCATGGAAAAGGAAGCCCGCATTGACGTAGACGCGCTTCTTGGAGCAGTGTGTCGACCATTCGCGCTTATTGGTCAGCATGATTTCATCACCTTTGTTAAGTATCACAACCAGGTCGGGTGGTTCCATCAAGCCAGTATACTGCAGACGTGGACTGAGTTTGGCGAAGATTGTGGACGAAATAGGGAAGCCGATTTCTTTTGAGTAGCTTAACTCACTTTCGCGCAGACGCAAAATAAGACTCTGATTTTCGACGAAAGTTCCATAGAAGAGATCGATAGCAAAGCAACGAATGCCAGCGCCTAAAAAGCAGAGAAAAAATAGTCGTAGAGCAGAAGTCAGTCTAAGAGTGGAAAGTTATTCACAAGGGAAAACGGAGGGGTCAAAAAACCGTGGGTAGAATAGAACACATTTCTTAGAGGACGTGCACTGCGACCTTAGGTCCATTGTACCCTCAGAGCTCATCACAACACATCGTCCAGCCCTAATGCTCTGATGAAGCCAACCAGTTTAGAGGGCTGTAGAGAGTGAATATCTGAAGCCTCCGGGCACTACCTTCCCAAGTCTTCCTTCTCTCCACCACATCAAATTCTGAGAGGAGATGCCGCGAGGTTTCTGGTATTCTGTCACCGTATGGACCCGCAGCCTGCAGTGACCTGTGAGCAGTCGTCTTATAAATCTCAAATTCGTCTTGTGGAGTGTGATAAGTTCTCTGGATCTTCTGGGGTTATAGCCGTATAGAAGTCCTTTCGGCTGCCGTAGTCCAGATGTGTTTTCCCAGCGTGTTCAACTTAGGTGTCATTCTTCTGCCCTTAACTCTTTCCTGACAGTGTCAGGGCAGACCGCAAGTATGGGTTCTGGTTCTATATGAAGGTCGAGTGGTTCCTGCTTCTCCAGCTAGCCTGCCAGCCTCCTCGTTGCCCTGTATACCTTTGTGGTGGGTCACATATCAGCTGTGCTTTGTGGAGTTCCCCCAGGGCGTTTCCAGTCTCGTTAGACATTCCCATACTAATCTTGAATTAATTTCATGCGAGAAGACGTCTTTTAGTCTAGCCTGACTCTCGCTACGGATGACAATGTGCTGTCTTCTTGAATTACTTCCGCGAAAAACACTGACAGCAAAAACCTCCGCCTGAAAGATACTGGAGTAGTTGCCTAAAGGGAATGTTGATATTGGCCTTGGGGCCGTATATTCCTGCTCCTAAGCCTTCGCCAGTTTTTAAGCCGTCTGTGAACCACCTTTAGGAGTAGGGTCGAAAGGTGTTTTCTAAAACTGTTTCGTTCGTTGTTTTCGGTCGCCGAAAGATATTTCGACTCTGTCGTCGCGCTTCGTCGGATTTAAGAATGACCTCACGGTTGACCAGTGCTTACTCACACCAAAGGTGAAGTTGCAAGTCTTCAGATGATCAGCTGCCGAATCTCCATGTTGAGATCGCTGATACGGGGATTTCCAGGATCGGCCTGACAAAGGTTGTCACGCTGATCGGCAAGGACAGCCGCTTCAGCAGGAAAATTTGGGGTCGGTAAATTCTGCGAAGCCTTTCCAATCAGCTTTGGTAAATTTGATATAGATAGGTACGGTGTTCCGCGGAAGCAAAGTCGGCAGGTTTATCGATCGAGATGACTATGGGCAGATAGGAGCGCACCAATTTCAGGGGATACATAAACGATAAATATTTCGAGCTCGACATCGCCTGACCGGATAGCAAGGCCCTGACATTCGATGTCTGCTTCGACGAGACGATACTGCACGGTGTGGTGCGTGATAAACGCTAGGCCTCCACCATTATCTCGCTCGCGATCTCGACGGTGAACATTGTATCCGTCACGTAACGTTGAATTGCTGCGCAACTTCGTCTCTTGGACCACAGCTATCAATATTCCATGCCTTCCCATGAAGACGGTTATCTCCTTGATCTTTCTCTGACGCCCGTTACATTTAAATTGAAGGCGCTTCGTGTGGCTGTGTGCGTTGCTGTGATAGGTGCCTCCCTGTGGAGGTAGTGGGTGGCGCCGCAGATGGGGCTTTCGACGTGCAGCTCAACCTGGGCCCTCGAAGTTCCCCGTCCAATCTTGCGTGGTGCGTAGACCGGAACATGCCCTGAAGTGGCACCAGCCAAGGCAGGTGTTGCACTTGACTGATGTCACATTACGGAATATCCTGGTCTGACACACCATGCAGATTGTAGGGGGAACTACGAGTTGTTGGCGGCGGCGTGTGGGTATTGGTGCGGTTGTATGTATCTGTTGTGGATCTGTCTATTGTGCTGTGTTGTTATGCTGTCGTGTTTGTGTTAAGCTGTTCATGCGGACTGGGGTTTGCCTTGGAGGCAGCTCCGTTGGACCAGCACGGGGCCACAAATGAAGTGGTCCACTGACGGTGTCCGTAGGCCTGAGCAGACTCTAAGGTGACTTCACGTGCAAGCATTTCACTTGACTGAGGTGGAGTTGTGGTATAGTCGTCTCGGGCATACACAACAGGTGTAAGTTTCCTGGCCCAGAGTTTGACTCGATGCCAGCCCTGAGCAGAGCCCTATGGAAGAACAACGTCTGAGATATTTCACCGACTTAAACTGGGTTAGATCGCCGAAACAACAGCCATTGTTCGGGTAAAACCCGAGTCATTCCGGTACGTAGAACCGGCTGTCGTGGGAATGCCGTTCGTTGAGTGCGAAGGCTTCTGCAGAAGACGTGAGAGAAGTCGATGCTCGATGTGGCCATAGTTTGAGCACATTCACTCCCTACCCACGAAGCTCCCATGAACTTTCTGAATGTTTTAGAAGAGCAAGAATTGTTGTGAAGAGTAGAGGGCACAGCACTTCACAAGGTCTATCTAGATACTTACGCAAATATGTGTCTATAGACGCGTCGCACTCTCCATTCACCAGTTCGATGCATTTTTTGCTATCGCCAAGGGCGCTCTCTTGGCTCTCACTCATAATCTGATAGCCCTTAAAGTAACCCTGCCATACGTCCACGTCTAGTTCTTCCTCACTTTCAATAGACTTCAATAGACTTTCAATAGTTGCCTTTTCTTCTTCCTCCTCCTCCTCTGTCTCCAATAGCTTTTCTTCCGCTTCTAACTCAGCTTCGTACAAATCCTCAGACGATTGCTTCTCCGAGCTGTATTCGCGAACTCGTGTCATCCACTCGCTCTCAATTTCGTCAACGTAGTCATCAGAGCCAAGGACTTTAGTGAAAACCTTCTGATACTGAACTCGTGCCTGTAGCTCACGCACATAGTTTAATTTATCCATGTCGGCGGCCAGAAGCGTGCAACGAACATTTTCACAAATATTCGCAAAAATTTCTTCATCCATTCTGATAAAAGACGACTTTAATAACTATCTGATTTTTATGTTAAGGCGATACTTGGACTCAAAAAAAAAAATATTGTTTGAAAGCTAAATTATTTGTAGTTTTCAAAATATCTGATTTTAAACCCTTTTTTAATTATATAATTCAGCAAGATCAGTCTTTTAACGTTGAGTTAAAATCATTTAAACAAAGCCATCATGTCTCGATTGACCCTCCAGGAGTCCTTCTTCGAAAATCTATGGCCACTGATACTGAAGGCGAATGTATGTGATACTTCGAGCAAGAATACGTGTAGTTTCTATGAGCCAGATAAAACATTTGACAATATCTGGCTGCACGCGTACCTTGCGGATCGCGGTTTCAGAAGTTATCAGCCGCCAACAGTGATCCGCTGTTGCTTTGACGAGAAAGAAGAGAAGCTGGTGTTATCTGAGCCAACAGAGACAACCAATAACACTGACTTACTTCTATCCGAGCCAAACCTCAGAGCAGAAGATGAGCACTCCCAACAAACAGAACAGAAGGAGGAGGGTTTATATGCACCCAAGCCCGTAGATATTTTATTAGTAGAACGGATGGCTGTGATGAGTGGAAATTTTGATCAACGGCGAAAGCTTGCATACGCTTTCGTTAATCGACAGTATCCCTGGTATATGCAACCGCCTGAATA